>NC_086376.1:91922415-92116572 GCF_036588685.1 Mytilus trossulus
AATTGTATTTAAAGAAAGGTGTGAATTCATTTTATTAAAATATTTTGAAACTAACATTATTAAGATATTGAAAACATCTAGACCTAGAATAGTAAATATGATATGATAACTGTATTATCATAACGCCTAAACCAATTATCAATTAATAAACTGGACTATGTAACATTCATAATAACAATTACTGTGCAATTCATCTTTAAAAAAAAAGGCAATTGTCAATTTGAAAATTTATTCAACTGAAATATCAAAGTTGTATAGATGCAGTCTTAACTTTTACAACATTAATCATTTTTGTCCATAAAAAAACCTACAAAATATAGGAAAACGTGTTAAGTTAGGACTCTAAATAAGATGAGAAATTTATTCGAATTTTACACCATTTCTTTAGAAAGTTTATCTCAAAACATAGGCCATTTGTTGGAAAATTTCGAAATATTCGTCGTGACTTATTAATTTTCAAATTTTACCGTTTTTAATAATTGCTTTCGAACTCATTGGCTTTTAAGATTACATTTCTGGCAAATGCACTACACATTCTGACTGTCTGCACGTTATTCAAAATATAGATTAACATTTGAAATCTTTGAACAGATGAAGAAACATGTATAATTTCTCTTTCATCTAGACGTTTCGCTTGTTTCTGCATCAAAACAACGAAACCAAATACGCTGTAATTACCAATTACCAAAATAATATTTTCATAATCTATTGAAAGATTCCAGATGCAAATAATATAATGTTTTATCAAATTATTTTACCAACGGAAAATAAAAAAAGCATGTATAGTGATAAATGTATCATATGATAACTTTTCATAATTATTTAAGACTCCATAATTGCATTGGTATGTCCTTCGTTTAATTCATAAATCCTTTCTTCGTGGGTTTCATAATTCTTTCTAGCTATAACGAGTTATCATATTTAATGCGACCTAAGATTTGCCAAGATAAGAGTTGGAACTCTATATATAAAAAAGGTAAAAAAATGTTCCGTTTTCCTGTTCATCATTTATTCATGGGTTGACTCGGGTTAAGTAATCGTTTCACTCTGAGTCTTATGAATCGACAGTAAAACCAACACTTAAGGGGAGCTTCCATTCGGTTGTGAAGAATGCATAAATATGCATTCACGTCTTGCCGAAATTAAGGCGTATAATGTAAACTGTCAAAAAAGTTTGAAAACTTATGAAAAAGTATAAAAAATTGAATCATGATGTTGTCCTTTTTACACATACGTTCTTTTAATAGTACATTTATATTTGAGAATTAGAGATCACAGCCCCTCCCCAACCTCCTCACCACATGATGACCGTGACGATCCTCTCAATGTTTAATGATTGAGTGTGTTGCTAGATTAATGTCCAGCTGCAAATATTTCACGAACGTTTAAGAAAAGAACTATTGTTTACTTCATAATCTTTAAAAAATCCCAAACGGCACGCGAAGTAGAATTTTAATCGAAATAAGGGTACCCACAGTAACCGTGACATTACCCGACCAGGAATTAAAATTGTCGCGTACTTTGCGGGGAAGGCATAATTAGTTTTAAGATTTTATTCCACTTTTTTTTGGCTTAAAAATGCTAAAGAACGTGGTTAACGCTACCAATCTGCCTGAGGTTCCTGTCGACAAACACGTCAACTTTCCCCCTGATAAATATTGGAGTATATTGTTTATTTCCATACATATATCACTATAATATAGATAAATTGAACAAATAGATTTATCACACAGAAGCCGATATCATTTTACACCAAACCGGGTATATTACAATAGTTTATTTGGAATGTGCGATATAACAGAATTATTGGATTATGAGTTATGTAATATAGAAGGGATGATAAGTTCTTCAGGGTAGTTTGGCAGATGTATAGACCAAAGGCGACAGTTTTGTGTAAATTTGTTTGAATGAGTCGAGATATACCCGTCGTGAAATCAAATTAAAATGATGCTAGCGTTATTTCAAGGCTGGTTTTGCAAGACTGTTCTTGACTATTTGAATATGTCAAGAGAACTTATCATATGTACATTTGCATGATTACCATTAAATTCCAATTATGCTATCAGATAACAATATTTTTATAATATATTGTAAATGCCATCTTGTTCAATTTAAGACTATCGATAATATTTTCCCACACTGTACAAATATCCATTAAAATGTCACTAACTTGTTAAAATAGGATTAGGTAATCCTTTCCGTCTTGTAACAATAATCCATTAAGTGATTAATTAAACTTTAATTCCTAACTGAAATTGACACTTTTTTTTCATTTATAAATTTGTTGTCGTTTTAGTCGAAAAAAAAGAAAGAAAATTTCTTTAAAAGCATAATCAAGAAGTCTTCAGAAGTATCAAAAAGGGGAAGGGGTGTCAAAAACAAATCAGGCATTTTTAAGAAAGTATAAAAAAGGGGGGAGAGGGTATGAAAACATAATTAATTAGCACAAGAAACCCCTAATGACAGAAAACATCCAAAATACATGAAACGAACATATAATCGTTATTACAGCAAATTTCTTAAGTGGCAACAAGAAGATGGATGGACCATTCTCGTAATAATCAATCAATTGTTTAAAACAGTTGTACAGATTTTGATAACAAAGCCAGCTGCGTACAATCTGGTTGTTTGTAAATTATCAATCATCCCAAAATCAGACAATTACAGACATTTATATTTTGAACATCTTGATGAAAATAAACTAAACAATACCTGGAATATTGTTTTAAATTTCGTACCTGTCTATCATAAGAAATAAGATCGTTAAAATATTATTTTTCATTTTCTGTTCATGCATTTAAAACACTCGCGAACTTTTAAAACATTAATTTCTGTCTGTGTTTCACGGTTCACTTTTGTAAGCTATTTTGCGCCATGCAGATACATGCATTATTGCTGCAGTATGAATATCGCCTACACATGTACAGGTTTTACATACAAAGAGCATGTCGATGGCAAGTGTAAAACCTCTTTTGCAACACAGTCCGTGAAAGATTTGCAACCTAACATAAGGAAGACTGCAAAGACACAAATCATTCACACCGAATTACACAGTAAACATTAAGATTCACTAACAGATCACACAGAAAACATCAAGATTCACTAACAGATCACACAAAGTACAAAACATTCCAGGAGCGGATGCAGGAATTTTCGAAAGGGGGTGCTAACCCAGGGCAAAAGGGGGGGGGGGGGTGCAAAACATATGTCCCGATACAAATGCATTGATCGGCAAAAATAAAGGGGGGGTGCGCACCCCCGGAACCCCCCCTCTGGATCCGACACTGCATTCACACCGAATTACACAGAAAACATCAAGATTCACTAGCAGATCACACAAAGTCCAAAACATTCACACCGAATTACACAGAAAACATCAAGATTCACTAACAGATCACACAAAGTACAAAACATTCACACCGAATTACACAGTAAACATCAAGATTCACTAACAGATCACACAAAGTACAAAACATTCACACCGAATTACACAGTAAACATCAAGATTCACTAACAGATCACACAAAGTACAAAACATTCACACCGAATTACACAGAAAACATCAAGATTCACTAACAGATCACACAGAAAACATCAAGATTCACTAACAGATCACACAGAAAACATCAAGATTCACTAACAGATCACACAGTAAACATCAAGATTCACTAACAGATCACACAGCAAACATCAAGATTCACTAACAGATCACACAGTAAACATCAAGATTCACTAACAGATCACACAGTAAACATCAAGATTCACTAAAAGATCACACAGTAAACATCAAGATTCACTAACAGATCACACAGAAAACATCAAGATTCACTAACAGATCACACAGTAAACATCAAGATTCACTTACAGATCACACAGTAAACATCAAGATTCACTAACAGATCACACAGTAAACATCAAGATTCACTAACAGATCACACAGTACAAATCACAATCCAGAAGAGTAAAAAAACATAACTAAATAAAATGGTAAAAAGGGACCTGACGTTGGTCTCCACGTGTGTAGGGAAGATGGGACTCATGTCATGCTTTTTTATAACCTTTTTGGTTGATTTATTTTGTTAATAACTTAATATCTTTATTAGAGATTGTTAGTACCAAATGACTGTCAACAAATAATGGCTCCATATAAATAATGGCTCCATATAAATAATGCTCCATATAAATAATGGCTCCATATAAATAATGCTCCATATAAATAATGGCTCCATATAAATAATGGCTCCATATAAATAATGCTCCATATAAATAATGGCTCCATATAAATAATTCAAATGTAAAGTAAAGAATAAGATGGCCTTTTAGTTGAAATGGTATATAAAGTATTGTAAAATCTGTATCAGGAGCCTTTGGTTGAAATGTCACAGTATAAAGTATTGTAAAATCTGTATCAGGAGCCTTGAGTTGAAATGGTATTAAGTATTGTGAAATCTGTATCAGGAGCCTTTAGTTGAAATGGTATAAAGTATTGTGAAATCTGTATCAGGAGCCTTTAGTTGAAATGGTATAAAGTATTGTGAAATCTGTATCAGGAGCCTTTAGTTGAAATGGTAAAAAGTATTGTGAAATCTGTATCAGGAGCCTTTAGTTGAAATGGTATAAAGTATTGGGAAATCTGTATCAGGAGCCTTTAGTTGAAATGGTATAAAGTATTGGGAAATCTGTATCAGGAGCCTTTAGTTGAAATGGTATAATGCATTGTGAAATCTATATCAGGAGCCTTTAGTTGAAATGGTATAAAGTATTGTGAAATCTGTATCCGGAGCCTATAAATGACTATAATATAAATGATGCCTCCCACTTTTAGTCTATAACACTCATATAACTTCGTAGTCTTTGCAACTCATATGACTTAATCGTCATTTTTTTCGTAGCATAAGAACGTTACCCCCACTTTCATAGGTTTATAGGACTGATAATGGCGTAAATACTACATGTATAGGTGAAACACGAAAAAGACAACGCCTACATTTTTAGTGGTATAAAAACCTGTATATTTTGCTGGTTTAGATGTTTTATCATCGTCACAGCCGAGGCAATTAAGACTTCAAATTACGTTTGTTGCTTCCTCGAGGTTGCCTCTGCGCTATGCACGCGGCATTTAATTGTCAGAGCAAAGACTGTTTCATTTTGAATCAGCACATTATGATTCTAAGTTCAGGTAAAACTACTGGTCTTTTTGTGGACTGTTAGATTGTGGAAAGGCAAGTTGAAAATCTTGTTCATCGTGTTGGTCTAGGAACAAAAGAGGCAAATACATATTTATATCATATCAACATATTATAATCCTGGACTAAATGTAAAATGTGTCACTGGATATTAAACACCAATATATTAATGACGCTTACTTTTTCTCAACATTATTTTGATAAGCAATGTACTACTCATGTGTACTTAGACGAGACATTAAAACTATGCATGTATTTGCCTTAATTTGATATGCATTTGCTCTACTTTGATAATGCACTCCCTTCCCGACAAAATCTAATATAATTACATTACAGCACATAATTCTAACTCATGAAACAAATAGCATAACGTTTCATTTAAATTATTTTCTTTTTTGTACAGGGACGTTTTTATTCATGTGGGAGGTTGAAATGAACCCGACACACTTCAAAATTATTTGATTTAATAAAGCAGTACTGATACAGAAAAGCTATAAAGTAAAGTTTTCTAGTTATAGTTGCCAACAATTTCACATAAAGAACGTGTAAATTAACAGGAGATTATTGTCAAATTATCATTATACAAGGTACTATCTTTTTTCAAACAAAAATGTATGTGTTAAAATAAATTAGATGTTTTACTTTATAAATTGATAAATTATCTTTAAGTTATGAAATTTGAAACTCCATGCGTTCATTTTAACTCCACGAAGGGTAATTACAGTATAGTATAATTAAATTTTATACGAATGTACCTTAAGTTACAACAAAATGACGACCATTTGTCCAGGGGGTTAAAATGATACATATTAAAATGAACTAATTTTAAATTTTTGCACCTGGCCATAAAGGTGAGAGATAGGAATTGAAAGGTAGATAGCACCTCTCGTGTTAAATTATCAAATAATTTCAAAGGTCATATCAAATTTCCCTTAATAAATCTAAACCGTGACTGCAGGGTTTTAGTAACTCTCTGTTAAAGAAAATGATCAATTAGAAATATAGGAAACGAAATAAATTTAATAAAACTTCAAGGTAAAATTTAGTTGCCTCGTTTAATTTATAATAGAACACCTCTGAAGAGACCGGAACTGCACTTTTTGACTCGATTTATGTTAGAATAAAGTACAGTCTGCAAAAGTGCAATTCTTCCTGAAATAAATTTTTTATAGTATAGGATTTTGCTTTTATCGAATTATATTGCACCGACCATTCATCCTTTTAAATTTATATATATTAATATTTATTTTAAGGGGGAGGAGAGGGAGGGGCGGTGCTTGGGTTGATTAACATTTATTTGAACCTTATTTTCTCAATAAGAAATATTTCAAAATAGAAGTGAACAAATATTTTATTTCTATTGAAATCAAATGAGCAAAACGAAGAACGTTGTTTCAATAGAAATAGTCGTTTATGTTATCAGAAAAATTATTATGTGTCTCGTGTTGTAGTAATTTGGTATGTTGATAAAAGCAGAATCTGGTCAGTTTGTCGGTTGAGAATGGCACCCGGATAGCCAGCACACCCGGATAGCCAGCACAGTTGCTAAGATACCAAGGGATAGTCAAACTAGTATAAGACGCTCTTGAAACGCAATGACAAAATACAAACAACAGGCCACAAAACACAACATAGAACACTTAAGATTGTCTTCGTTCATGCTGCATTACATACAAAATCTTAGCGCGTGCAGATCATGCTGTTTTAAAAATTTATCTGATAAAAAGGTTGACAAATATAGATTCTTACATTGATACCAGTGGATTATCGGATTTATCCAATCGAGATAGTTAAATTATCAATTTTAAAGTTCGAGCCGCCTCGGCGAGTACTTTAAAATTTATAATTTAACTATCGAGATTGGATAAATCCGATAATCCACGAGTAACTATGTAAGAATTTGTTTCTCTAATGATTAAAAAGACATTTTCTTTTTTTGTTTACCGAAAATCCCCTTCGAGTGCCTTTCACATTGCACGAAGTTGTCAATTTCATTAACACCTGTTATCATATTTTGGTTCATCCAGTCAGCAAAAAAGGTCATGACCCTTAAAATCATCCAATGATCTTCTGAGATCACCAGCAACCACACGTTGATTAAATTTTTTTATACAATGGGTTCGAAAAGGGATAAATTTCCATAGAATTAGAGAAATATTGATCCCTCACAAGGCGTTAAAGGATATGATAACAAACTGATATATTTTCACTTTATTCTGCGTCATTGAAAACTATATGATAAAAATGGTAGGCTTAAATTTTATTTATATTCTTATTTTATGGACTCTTCTTAAATCTGAAATTGAACTGGATACCAACATGGACGTTGTCAATGTTTAAGTTAGTTAAGATTTTAATAAAATGTAGACTGCTGGTCAATTGGCCTTATCGCAAATTTAGGTGTTTCAGAATCTAATGATCATGAATAAACAATTAAATCATCCCTAGTCCATTATACATTATATTCTGATAAAATGAATTCTCATTTATGCACTCACTTGTGCGTACAACCCCATTGGTGCAATCGGTTGTACGTGTGACCGTATTGGTGCACTCGGTTTGCGCGTACGACCTCATCGGTGCACTCGGTTTGTGCGTACGACTTCATCGGTGCACTCGATTGTACTCATACTAAGATTATTCTGAATTGAGTACTTATCTAAGTATCTGCATAAATCATATAGAAATGGAAACCTTTCATTCAATATGTTCGTTCTGACAAAAAACATCGGCTTTAACAGCGGAAACATAAGCACATAACCGGAAATGATGGGTTTTTGACAGACACTATGTTCCAGTACAACGCTTTTCATTCGGCAATTATATATTGAAATAAATGTCAAATATAATGGCATGATAATTTGAGGGTTTCCCATTTTTACTCGTTCTGCCATATAAACGTCATGTCAATTCCGAACTCAGAAACAGAAATAACAACATTAGCAACCAACACGAAATTGCCGAAATGGTCGTAAACTTAACTACTGTCGAGGGCTGATATGATAAAACGATAGTTAATATTATTGTAAAATAAATTATAGGAACACATGTTATGTGTTTCAGCAGTGAAATTGTTGCCAATATTTTTGACATTTGATTGTTGATGGTAATTTTCTGAATTAGTCGAAGCATATGTTGTTTAATATTTTCAATATCAGAAAAGTATGAAAGAAATCCGTTCAACCGATATTTATAAACTGAAGATCTCCTTTTACAACATAGAAATTGTAATAAGGTGCTTTGCACTTTAGACCTCACACCAAACACGTTAACCGTCATATATAGCTTAATCGAAAAGACATTCATATATTGAGGGATCTTGAGAATTTTCTCTTACTGAAAGTTCAGTGCACCGGTGCTTCATATTGTCCGAATTCTTTCTCATTAGACAAGCTTCCATACGGCCATTTTGACTGATATAAATTTTTCATGCCGATATGGTGGGAGGATGGATAAAAACAATAAGAAGATATCCCTGTATCTATACATCGGGAATAAACAAATCACTTTTAATAATGATAATAAATATATAGCGAATCCCCATTGTCATTGACCTATATCTATATATGTTAAAGTATTGTTTTTCTCAATCTCAATATATGATAGATAGTCCTCTTTCATGAGAGTTGTCAGGCATCTAAGATCAATCCTACGACATTATCTTTTAGAAACTTTATTTTACATTGATCGGTTTTTTTATAGGTCAGAAACTGTAACTCTGTTAACAAGTAAAATAATATCTCTTGACACAGTTTCCGTGCTAGAAAAAAAGCAAATTGTTAAATTAAAGAATTGGCAAGCTTAGTATAAGGATGATCAAAGACCTTCTTCACTTAACGGGTTCACTTTATATACGAAAAGTGACCTTTAATATGAGAAACAGATGTTCAATAATTATTACAACTGCGTGTTTGAAGATACATTTTCAAACGACTTTAAACGTAGTTTTTAATTGTTACTTTTTAAATAATGAATAAACTTTTTCTTGAGAACAATCGTTTTACATAGAGATATAATTGATAACCGTCATGGGTTTTCACGGTATGAACGGGTTATTGCTAATTGTCCTGAACTATCCCTTTCTGATACGAACCATCACTCAAAGAAATACTATCTCGTCTCCGGATAACTCAGTGTTAATTTCAAACAGTTCAAATATCAGTGAACAATGATCTTATAGTTTCTACATGAAGATTAAATCGAAAGCTGTTGATTTTTATGATACAATAGACGTGTGCACTTTAAAATAGTAATTATTGAAAAAAGAATACCTTTAATTCTTTCACTTTTTAAATGGAAATTCAATTTGTACTATTTTAAAATTACGATAAACAAAAACATATGGGTATTTAAACCGAACGATGGGCTATGAAGGAAATGTGAAAGGGAATCTATAGGACTAACCATGCACTCCTATTACATACTTTTGCATTTTATAAATGTGTGAAAAAGAGAGGAGCAGGTACACATATTTTTTACGTGCTGCCAATCTATGAGTATTTACAAAAATAAAGCATCAACATCGTCCGAGGTGTGGAAAGTGCAACGCAGTTTGATAAACAAACAAATAAAATACAAAAACTATAATATATTTGTTGTGTTAATTCTAATGAAAATATGAAGAGTCTCTTAGCATAATTGTTTTCCATTGAATTGGTAAATGGTTTATAATGATTGCTGCCGATGCAATATGCAGTTGAAAATAATGTACATGATTTTCATTTTACTGCTTATTATATGCTTCTCATTTAATTTAGCATGATTAGTGAAACGTTTGATGTGCTATTAACCTTTCGCCGTCACAATACAATCCACTTCAAGATGGCTGCCTAATTTCGTCTTTCTACTTGAATCTGTCTTGGGTCAGATAGTTTTAATATAAGGTTGTGGTTTTACAAGATGTTTTCTTGTTCTGAAGTGTGAAAAATGTTAAGTGAACATAAGTGTACAAAGTACTCGCATATTGAAACGAGTTTGGCAGAATGCGACGTTCCTCTTTAAGAGGTGGTTATTAACCGAATCGCAAAAAAATCGGTATGCATTTAAGTTTCCGTACTTGGCAAAACAGTTGACAGACGTTGAAGGACGACACAGTTGTCAGTAGTACTCGATGGTACTGCCAATATTGTTTACCTGTTTTAGGGGGATGACTGATTAATAAATTGTACTATCACGATTGCGTTTCCTTCTACATTTTTAACGTTAGTAATGCATATACAGTCAAACATATCCTTTGTCTAGGATTTGATAAATACATAACATTTCAAACTAATTGTATGCTAACCTGTAGCAACATTTGTGCATTCTGAAATTTGATAAAACATCGTTGTTTTATGTCAATATTCATAGAAACATTCCCAAATCAATACAGTTTTACGCAAAGAACAGGCAAACATATTAATATTTCCAAATTTTCTTATTTCAAATTACACAGCGCGGTAAAAAGGTTTTCGTCAATTCTGTAGTTCTTATTTTTTACCCAAACGTACTGATATTGAAATTTATAAATTCATTAAATTGTGTCGGACATGCGACGAATATTTGGAATATTCTACAAATACAGACAAAAAGAAAGAAATGTATAGGTTGACGGAAAATTCTTAAAATTATAAAACAAAGAAAAACTTATGCCATAATTTGAAAGTGATATTTTATACACTAGTAACAAGATATATTAAAGATACCCTTACAATAAAAAAACAAAAACAAAATCACTTAAAATTTGACGGAACATTCTCATAAGTATAAAACAAAGAAATTAAGACCGTACCTTGAAAGTGATATTTTAATACATAAGTAACAAGATACATTAGAGAAAGAAGAAACGAAACATACTTTAGATTCCTATGTTTTCAAAAACAGTTAAAAGAGTGTAAATGTAACTTAACCATCCGAAAGATAAACCCCAAAGTCTACAGATAAGCCCAGGTTTCTTTTCTCAGCAAACCTTTTCTTCTATACATAGAATAAAGGTTGTCGCAGAAAAACCCACGTTAGTGATATAGGTCATTACCGTGTTAAACTTTCAAAAGCATGAAGTGTTTTTAGAAGATAACTAAATATTTTCTTTGGATACGGAATTGTTACATAAAAACGAAGATAGCTTAACATGTGTTTTATGTTCACAGTTATATGTATAGATATAGAGAGAATCTTTGTTGAAAGGATAATCTCAATTTATAAGAACTTTTTACACTTCTGCACTTGACTTACTGGCTCTGTATCTATTCTTGTAAAATTGTGTTACAACATTTAGAAAGAGTGATGGCAATTCAGACGCGGATCCAGCTTCTGAAAATTCGAAATAAGAGGACCGGCTTATTTGACACAATTTTTTTTTAAATACATTATTATATACATTTGTTTCGGGTGCGCCTCAAAATGAATCCGCTCCTGAATATCAATACCTTCATTTCATACACGAAACCTTGCAATCATATCGGGTTTTTTTGTTTGAATATGAGATTTGGTGCAATCTCACCTTTATATTTCTATTAAAAGTTCATTTATTGTAAAATCTTGATTCAATTAGTAGTAGAAACAGCATTTTTGCTTTTGTTGTTTAAATCTATACTATCGAAATTAAAACTTTAGATTAGCCAGCAAAGTGACTTTAAATGTATCTTTACGTTATCAGACAAATGTTTGTATACTTTCACAATAAATATTAATTCGAGTATAGATACCTTTAAAATTTTGACATTATTTTCATAAGGTATGAAAAGGTCTTAAATGGGTTTACTATTGAATTGAGAACTGGATTAGTTGGGAATGACATTCGGAAAATATCTTAAGTGGGTTGAAAGCCTCATAAGTACTTCTAAGGTTGGTAGGTGGTCAGGCTAGAAAAACAACAATGATCGTAGCCAAAAGTCAATATTGACTTATTATTTGGTTTAGCGTAAGTTCTTCTAGTGCGTGTTTTTACTTCGACTAAAAACATTTTCTAAATTTTACTCATTAAAAATTTATTTGTAAAAATAGTTATAGGAAGTGGATTGTTTTCATATCTGTTTTTTTTTATCTTTCCCTATTGAAGTTAGATAAGGAAAAAGCCTAGGTCTTATACAAACTATTACAGAAGGCCTAGGATAAAATATAGAGATAAGTATTCATTTGATATACGTACATTGTCACTAAAACAAAAACAAAAATACTCAAAAGAGCTTAAAAACAGCAAAATTTACAATGTATGCTCCTCGGGCCTTTTAACTGTTTCGAAACGGGTATTAAAAAAGGTTTTATTGCCATTTTAATACACACAAAAAACTTATGCCTTATAAAGTATAAATGAACTAAAGAAAATCTGGTAAACAATACGAAATCAACGACCTATAAACTTACCAAAAGCCAATGGTTCTTGTAACTAGTCACTTGGGTTTTTGTTATGTTTATACTGTCATACTTAAATTGACACATCCGTAGCACGGGTTTTGTGGACAGATTATACAAGTCAGACATTCACATATAATTGCATCATCTTCACTTTGGGTATACAACACTGAATGTAAAATACCAATATAAATCATTTAATAAAATAGGACTGTAAATCTCGTATGGTCCTAAAAGCTGCAAGTGAACTGGAAGTGTTAACCTCTATATACATTTTGGTTACTTTTATCGTCAATTGTCGGATCATTGCTGTATACCCCAACATTTCTTCATATTACAAAACTTTAATTATATTGCAGGTATCTAGGATTGATCAGCAGTTCGCAGACAGATTTACTCAGTGAACCACATCATGAGGAAGATGTTGACTGTTCAAACTTTAAGTTTTTAGCACCTAGACAGAAAGAACTATGTAGTAAAGAAGTACAGCTACATAAAGTCATAGGAGAAGGCGCAAAAAGGGGCATTGCCGAATGTCAAAACCAGTTCTCAAATAGAAGATGGAACTGCTCCACGTTTAATACCACTGATGTTTTCGGGAAAGTTTTACAATTAAGTAAGTAATTGTTAGATATTCAGATATGTCTACTTAGTTTTGTTATCATGCTTTCCTATTGCCAAGAAAAGGGTTATATTTTAAGACGGACTTTAATGTCTTGTGGTTGTAATCATCATTCCAGGTGCCGACGTTCTTAAAGTAAATTTCCATCTTAATGGTAGACTGATTGATTGATTTGTATTTTAGGCCGTTTCCAGACAGAACTATTTTATATTTCTTGGTGAGAATCGCCGAACTTTGGTAATAACCACATATTAGGGTGCCTTACATTGAGGCACGTAAGATAAACATGAAAATAACACAATTCTCTGAAATATATCTTACCATGACATCTAAGCATAACTTTTGCATTGAGATAACATATAATATAATTATGATTCTACATGTTTTACTTATATTTTCCTGCAGAGACGAGAGAAACAGCATATATCTATGCAATCCAGTCAGCTGGTGTCATGTATGCTGTAACTAGGGCATGTGCAAGAGGAGATTTAGAAAGGTGTGGCTGCGATACAAAAGTACGTCAAAAAGACACAGATGGACAGTTTGAATGGGGAGGCTGTTCAGAAAACACAAGATATGGTGGTAAATTCTCTAAAGAATTCGTAGACACCAATGAACACAGAACATCAGAAGACGGGCTTATGAATTTGTGGAACAATGAAGCTGGTCGGAAGGTAAACATATAAAAGATATAAACCTTGCAAGCACAAAATGTTACAGACAACACGTGTTTATTACAGGAAATTGTTATTTTCATTTTTATAGAGGCTTTCGAATAAGGAAAAAGCGAAGTTCGCTGCAAGTACAGTTTTATTCTATACTTTCTGCCAATGATGCAATATATTGTTTATATCCTGGGAATTAAAATTACATTTTAACGATAAGTTCTAAATTCCAAGGCGTTGGGTGTTTTCATTCTTTCGAAAAGAATGCGACAATACTAACAATGAACTTTTATACGTAATCATTTTGCTATTGATGTATGCTGATGCCAGAATATACTATAAAAAATAAAGCAAATTGTTGTACATACATATACACAGTATAGAGCGGACTAAAGCAGAGGGGGAAAACTTCATTATAAAAACTCAACGTAAACACTTTGAGCACGACTCCCGTTATACTGAAGCAAGTTTGATTCGTGTTTTTTTTGGTACATGTACGTTCTTAAAAAGCAATTAAACATGTATATGTTCATTTATTTTTATAGGCCACTAAATCACAGATGGATTTATTATGTAAATGCCATGGAGTGTCCGGATCCTGTAGTGTAAAAATTTGTTGGAAAAAATTGAAAAACTTTCAAGCTATTGGAAAAGCACTTAAAGACAAATTCGACGGTGCAAGTTTAGTCCGTTTTATTAAAAACAAAAGAAAACTAAAGCGAATAAATAGAGATATGAAAAAACCTACGAAAAAAGACTTAGTTTATCTTCATGAATCTCCAGACTTTTGTAACCAGAACCCTAATTTTGGGTCGTTAGGCACTCAAGGACGAAAGTGTAATAAAACAAGTTTCGGACTTGATGGATGTACCCTAATGTGCTGTGGAAGAGGGTATTATACCATAATTAAAGAAATCAAAGAAGACTGTGACTGTAAATTCGTATGGTGTTGTCGAGTTGACTGTAAACGATGCACTCAAGTTGTGGAAGAGAACTATTGCAATTAAATAAATCAAATTATGTGACGTCAGTAGAACTAACTGCAGTTATAAATACAACTGCAAATGTTTATGTGCTATAGATGAAATTGCTGATATCTTTTGTAAATGAAGACATTTTTAAATATGTAAATACAGTCATATAAATTCAACATAATATATTGAAACGGGTACGATTTTTTCTAAGCGCATTGATGTTTTTGTATCATGAAGTTAGTAAATTTTCATGTTTAAAAATTTGCTTACTATATGATTTTTTTTGTGCACTGTGTATATACACTGTGTGTTGCATATATAAATTCGTCATAATCTGAGGACGTCGTTTCGTCTTCACTGTTTTGGCCAATATATGGG
The DNA here is from genome assembly GCF_036588685.1 of Mytilus trossulus. Classification (NCBI taxonomy): domain Eukaryota; kingdom Metazoa; phylum Mollusca; class Bivalvia; order Mytilida; family Mytilidae; genus Mytilus; species Mytilus trossulus. The sequence continues at coordinate 91,937,573 of NC_086376.1, forward strand.
TAACATCAACTACTTGTGCCCCCTTCCCGCTAAGATGTAACGCTGCAAATATATATATATATATTGTTCATCTTCTGCTATCAGCAGAGATCAAGCCTATAAAAAAATGCATTAAACTTTACACACAACTTTTACGTAGACTCTTTTATGTACAGCAATTTGTGGTATTTTTCACATCAATGTATAAAAGTCTTCAGTATATATTTTATTTTCATTCTTAATCGCTTACATATTTTCCTTAAAGCTACTTTATTGTTTGGGGTACATATTATTTATGAAAATGTCTGGTGTTACATTAAATATGCAAGGAGCAATATTGTTAAATGCAATTGTGCTTTTTTTGCATAAAATGTAAGTGTCACAGATAAATTACATTATCTTTCACAAATTTGCTCATGTTTTTCTTTCATTGTTTTAATTTAATAAACTATATTAATGTTTATGTTAATTTCTTTGCATTGCTGTACAATAAATATATACAAAAAATGCGTTTGACAGAATTAAACGTAAAAGTAAAGTTTTGTTTAATGTGGTGCCATAAAAAATGCAGACAGTCATTGAACAAGATACAAAAGCCAATACCGCAAAATGTTTGGAACAAAGAGATATATTTAAAACAAATTACGGGTTGGTCCTTCATGAAGATGCGAATACTTACAAGCAATTACTATTATACGTGGACCTTTAAACGGAAAGGGGTGGTGGATATGGCGTTTTCCTTAAAAAGAAAATATCCTGATCCCCAATTTAACGAAAACAAATTTTGTGGTCAAGCAGAATACAAAATAAAAATTATGAATCCTGGTTACCCCCATACGTTAAAGCATTAAATTAAAATAAATCATAATTTGATTAATAGAGTCGAAAAACTTAAAAATCATATTCGCGCTTTTACCGAAAAAAATCATCTGACGAGGACAAAAAATAAAAACCAAACCCCTTGAAGTTAAATGGTTGCTCACTAAGAAATTGAGTACATGACAATTCAAGATCCGATGGCTTAATCCCACAATAACGCGGAAAGCCAACATGTCGCGTACATATGTATGTACAGACAATATTCTTACCAGAATAATACAGGTTATGTATAAAATAACAAAACAAGAAAAGTATAATTTTATAATAGGAGACACTTATATTCATTTATCTAGTCCATACTACTACAACCACAAAAAGCTTCATCATTAACAAAACTTTCAAATTAAAAACATAAATACAGATTAATTTTAAAATCTAATGAAAAAATAACAAAATAACTGAATGCGTTTCTTTTCAGAGCAGGCATGTTGATTTTAGGAATAGGCACACACAGCCTATCATTTCAAAAATCAATTTTTGCGATGAAAAGGTATCCCATTCTTTTCTTTAAGGATCAAATATTCTATTAAGTTCACAGGTAGATGCGAATGTAGATAAGAGGTAAATTATATGTTATTTTGTTGTTTTAGTTATTTTAGCAAGTAAGTTCTAAGTTCAGTTTATTTAGGATTTTGTTCCGTCTTTGTTCCGACTTGACGCGGCCTACATTGATGGATTACCGTATCAAATTATAATTCAAATAGGAAGTGACAATATTGTATCTATACGCGATAACAACACTGTAATACGATCTGCTAAACTAAACTTGACGTTGAGATATTTGAAAAATAGTTTTAAATGTAACAATCCCGTTAATAAATTTAATATAAAGAACAAACTACAGAGATGTCTCCTCGCATACAGTATTTTCTGAGTAGAGTTTATTTACAAATAGAAGATTTCTTTACTCAATTAGTTCATGGGATTCCTTTATAGTTGTTTTAGTTATCAATTTTACAATATTTGAACATCGGAAAATAACGACCGTGTCTCTTACTTACATCTTATCCTTTTATCGTCTGATATTAAATGCGGTATAATGTCAGCGGACAGTATCTGAAGGGGTCTTGAATTCGGAATAGATATGTACAAACCATATTGCGGGTTTAAACTCTATATTGAGATCTCAACTCTATAAAGTACTCTTGAGATCCATGTAAATCTCACTATAGCATGGTTGTTGCAATAAGAATTGGATATACAAGTCAGAAATAACAGAAAACGTTCTAATGTATGATTGTCGGTATGATTAAACATTGCGTAGCACTATTATATTAACGAGTCAAATACAAGTAAATGCACTGATCTTTTTCTCAACATACGACTTGGCAAAAGTTTGTAAACTTAATAAATTTGATAATATCTTGATTATTTTTTATAGTTTTTTCTGTTATACTATAACTGAAGAAAAAAGAAAATATCTAATGAAACTATGTTTATATGACTAAAAAATAATTAAAATTTCAGTTACGAATGTTCATAGTGTTAAGAGATTAGGATTGATAAAGCAAAACATTACGCCGATTACTGCATGTTAAATTTGAATAAATTGGTAACACCATGAACCTGTTAGTGTTAAAAATAAGAAGCTAAATAAAAATTCTAATAATATAATTCCATTTACCCATGCCATGTTTTAATAAGAAAACACCTGGGCACATGCATCTGTAGCAAACATCAAACATCATTCAACGAGATACTAATGAAACGAATTTAGTCGACGTTTATAGGACCTCCACAGTCGTGATCAGTGAAATTTTACCCAACAGAAACAGTCATATCATACTCATCATCTCATCTAGATGGAGATAATAGGAAACTATTTTGTCTTTTATAAGTCTGCACTTGTGCCTTTAATAAGCCATAACGTTAACATCAAAAGTTCTTATTATCAAAATCCACAAACTCAATTTGAAACTTATTTCCAAGTTAAACCACCCTTGGCGACCCTTTATAGTAATTTCGTAACTTTTTAGTTTTCATTTCGGTTAATTTGTGTTATTTGGTTCGTCTGAATTGATAAATTTGTTTCTGGTACAGTTTTCTTTGGCAATCTTTAGAAATTCGTAATAATATAAAAATCCATTAAAGATGAATGATATAGATTGAGACATACCAGGTTCAAGTTACTTCTTTATAATCAACAAAAAAGGGATAAAATATTCCCAAAAGTATTAGATTGATGGACATAATCTAATTGCTGACCAACACTAATTTGACCAACCGTTTACGATCAATTCCAATTTGTTTATTTTTCATTTCCACTAGATATTGTCCCCTAACTACCACTTGACAGCTAATACTAGGAACGTAGGAACACATTAAAGTGATATGGAATCTTCACTTTTCTCTATTGTACTTGAACGTATGCTGCTATGAAATCTATGTTTGCTCCACAGCTTGCTATAGATGTCATTGTGTACCTAGTTTGAAACTATAATTAAAATTATCATGGAAGCTGCTTCAGTCAATTCAAAGCTGCAGGATACACTATGTAGAATGTAATTGAAACAAGTTTGTGTATGGTAGTAACCGCCGTCCACAGAAGCAATATCAAAATATGTTGATATCTATAAAACTTATATATTATTTGATACGGTAACGTTTGTTTGACCTGGCATACTTGTTTTACGATCAATGACATGAGTGTGCTGCAATATAACACTTCACCAAATAGTTGTGTCAAAATAGCTTAAGTCATCTATACCAGAGATCTTTTCTTTCTTCCTTTTAAAAGAAACATAAAATCGTAAACCAGTTTCAGAGAAGAAGAAATATATGAACGTTATCTCAATGTTTACTGATTTTTTGTTTATTTGCTTAACTACAGCTGTTAATATTCGGAACGGGACGGGAACTAATAAATTAAAATTCCAATAGATGGTTGGTGTTTTTTATTCTGTAATGCCCAATTCATTTTTGAAATTTAAGTTATCTTTTATGAATTATTCTGAAATGCTAGTTGAAACATCTTTACATGTATTTAGTTTTGTAAACTATAATAAAATATTCTGTCTGTCTGTAAAGATCAGTTACCTGCAGATACTACAGATGTATATTATTATGTTTCCCATATAGTTATACTGATGTTCATTCGGAACTGGCTATATTGTCCAGTTGCGAGATATTTATGAAATTATACTTTACACTATCAAGGCAGTCATATAAGCTCTTTGAAACTATGTACAGAAGCTATATATGGATAGTTATCAAAGGTACCAGGATTATAATTTAGTACGCCAGACGCGCGTTTCGTCTATATAAGACTCATCAGTGACGCTCACATATGGACATTGTCGATTAGAATTCGATTAGAATAAATAAATTGTTTATCGTTCCTCGGTTTTGAGTTGAATTATACCGTTGGTTTTTCTGCTTAAATAGATTTAAACTAGTCATTTTTGGGTCCCTTTATAGCTTGCTGTTCGGTGTGAAGGCCTTACTTTGACCTATAATGGGTTACCTTTATAAATTGTGACTTGGATAGTGAGTTGTCTCAGTGGCAATCATACCACATCTCCTTCTATCTATAGAGAGTTGTATAGGGAAGGAATGGAAATTCAAACTCTTGATAAAATATATGTCAGATTGCATTATGTGGAATTAACTTGACAAATGATTCTCCTTCTTTTATCTGAAATATTGAAATCTTGACGTTTATTTACAAAGACCGTTTGGTTGGTGGTGACTCATCGTGAAAAAATAATTCCGAAATAAAAGGAAACCTAAAGTTACAGAAACAGAACATCCACAAGTAGTGCCAAACATCCAATGGAGGACCCAGCACTTTTCTTAAGGAGGACCCGCTGACTAACCTAAAAAAAAGGGGGGGCTTCAGTCATGCTTCAATGATTCCCTATATAATCAACCAAATTCCCCCCCCCCTGGATCCGCCTATGACATTGAACTTATAAGTGACAAATTTGAAGATAAAAACTATACAAAGTTTAAATTAGCTCTACCAAGGATTCTTGTCTCTACCGATAGCTCAATCTCTGAGAACTCAATCCATTGAAACTAATAATTGTTGCTGTTGCTGTTTAACCCAACATGCATTTAAAAAAATCCAGGATGCCTGGTAAGTATCAAAACACGTAAATAAAAACGCAGAACAATAAAAACAGAAAAAAACGTTAACTCCTTGAAAAGTGAACACATCTTTTAAAAAAGTTGTCGGTTTCTACTTTAAAAAAGAATACACAATAAGACAAGACAAATGTAAAATAAATGAAGAGTAACTTGTGAAATGAACATATCGTGCAAACTGATATTTAGTTAAGAAAGATGACGTCTCTCTTTTGACTGTTAGTTGCCGTTTTGAATAGTTTTCTCCTAGAGGCCAACCTTAATGTATACTTATGGAAATAAACAGTTTGAATCAAATAAAGAATCTATTCTTACGTTTTTCTTTTTGTATCTCAATCCACAATAGATTGAGTGACCCATTGAAAGAAAGTCGGTTTCATTTCATGTCGCAAATACACATCTTAAAAATGTTTTAGAGGTCTGTATTTCCATGATTTGTTTTAATGATTTGTTTTATATTTTATTTGAATATCCAGATAATTTTATGTAAATCTATTTGTTTTGTTTTGCCTTATGTCCAGAGAAAAATATATTTTATACCTACTGGACGTGAACAAAATGAACAATAAATCAATGTATTAGCTCTGGAAGATTGATTGTCGGGATGAAAGACAGAAACAAATTAATTGCCAATAGAAAAGGTGAGTATAAACAAATAAAAAACTATGGTATGATTGCCAATTGAGACAATTTCCCACCAGAGACTATATAATATATCACTGTAACGCACACAACAATGAGCAAAATCCATACCCATAGCAGGATATAAAAATGTCAAAATGCAAACTAAACATTGTACAACAACAAACTTTGTCAGTATATTTAGAGAATTCTTGATTTTTAACATTAAATATCATCATTTTAAATTAAAGTATTGTTGAATTTATCAATCAAGGTGGTACTTAATACCTTAGCTTAAACTAATTCAGATCGTTTAATTTTCATTGAATTTTGACAAAATACTTACTTTGACCCTTTTACAAAAATATCAAAATTTCAAAAAAGTTGAAACAGACACATTTTTGGAAAAAAAATTGGTTGGATACATGCAAGAATTTGTATAGTAAGATGTAGCAGTTTGACAAACAGTATTGAGAACATTGAGAAGCTTAATATTTCCTTCACATTACAACGTGATTAAACTGTTAAGCTGATTTTACATCTCCCTGAAGTGTTTTATAACCCTTAAATAATATTTAGACACAGATTTACTATATTTGTCAATGAACTGTGATTTATACTGATAGAGGACTGTCCAAGACTCCTTTAAAGGGGCACATTTGGAGACTAAATGAATACTAAAAACCCTTTCGATAAACTGTTTTTCCGATGTTGGATTTTGGTAGTCTTGACAAAAGCTCACCTTCAAATTCCTTAAACAGCTATCGCAAGATCAAAGTTTATTTTGTGTGCAGAAAAGATTACATTCACCAAATACGAGACACTGGGTTTAACGTCCAGTTTTTTTCAGGACGTAGATGAGTATTAGTACATCCAACACAGCCAAATAGACACCCTTAACATAGTAGGACGTAGATGAGTTTTTGTACATCAAACACAGCCAAATTGACACTTAACATAGTATACTCAAGTGGTGAAGACGTTCTTCAACAATAGATCTAGAGTCTCTAAAGAGCTTACGTCGTTCACCTAGGTATATGTGTATCATTAAGAATGGACACGCGCAATCATTGTTTATTAGTATAAAAATCATGACAAAAATCTCTTATTTGATGATTTTGTATTGGATCGGATAATTTTTTTCTGGTTACCGTTTCACCTCTTTCTTCTTTCAGTTATTGTAAAAGACACACAAAAGGTAATAAAAAAATAGTAATGTTTCCGGTAAAAATTTAAGTTATTAGCTGCTTTCTTTGGTGATAATTTTCGCTATAATGAAAGAGAATATCTATGATTTTTTATAGTTTGTACATTCAAAAATTCCAAAAAATAAAAATTGTTACTATTATAGCACGAAATCTAAAATGAAGTCGACTGACGATTTCGATTATGTCAACTAATTTGTTGATCTAACCTTGTTGATTTTTTTTTGTGATTGAACTAGTCATACATCCTATTCATAGTGATTTAAATGATTATTATAGACAAAAAATGCATCTTGATACCCCTTGTTCTATTTTTAGTCATGTCGTTCATAGGAGACATTTAAAAAAAAATGACACCTTTCATGATAAATGTGTCCTAGTTTGGTTCTATCTAGTATAGGTTTAGAGGAGAAGTTATTTGTAAAAGTTCAAGGGAGACGAAGCTGTATCTAATACAGAAAGGTCCTGAATCGCCCTGGATTTAAAAATGTTGCAAATATTGATCATCCACCAATACCAAATTCCATAAATGATAGAAACATGAGGATATTGTTAGATATACACATGTAAACTTAAAAACATCGTCCCCATGTGGTACATGTGTATTGTCCCTTTTTTGGAACTTTGCGAATGTCTTGAAGAACTAAGACAATTTCGCCGAGGTTTTCGTTTAATATCTTAAAGTTTTAAATTGAAATCTTTCTGAATTCATTATATATCACAGCTATGTAAAATGAACACGTTATAAAGACATTGCACAATTTAATATTGCAAAAAATATTTATAAACATGCTTTATTAGCCACCAAAACGAGATATCCAAGTCTGCAAATACAACCATTCATAAAAGATACAGTCAGTATATTGTAAAAACATTCCATTTAATTAATTTTCTTGCATTTCATTCCCGTTTTTCCAAACATCAAAGCATAATAATCTGCAGTAAATATTGCATCTGACATTTTAACATTATTAAAATTGAAGATTAGATAAGTATACACATACATATACCGTTTTTGATGCAATCAAACTGCTTTTCTGTATTTTTTCTTTATTTCCGGTGCTTGTGCATGATATCTTTATTAATGTGTTGTCTTAGTCATGTGTTAGTCTTTGTATCATAGTGAAGGGTGTGGCCATGGTGTCTGACTCTTTTTCTGTTCTCTGGATTCTATGAATTTCGATTCCTTTACAAATTCACTTTGGTATGGCTTTACAAATTCACTTCGGTATGGAAATTTTATAAATCTGTGATTGAAAAAGGAGGAGCCTGAATTAGATAGCACAAACACTGAGAGTAAATTATCTAAAAGATACTAGTATTTGTTTTAGTCTCAGTAAATCCAAACTTATCCAAACTTATCCTATAAAGATTGTTCTTATTTGGAAGAAAGATTATATGTTTTTTTCTCTCAATCAAATAAAGGTTAATCTTAAGTCTTTACGCTTTTCTTTTATTTTCGAGCACAAAGATATAACAATTAGAAATACCTGTTACAGGCCCGTTTCGATCATCGTTAGAAAATAACAAGACTAGATGTATGTTTCATTATTATACGTTATTTTGATTTTTTTTGCTATCAGCAATCACGCGTCATTATTCATTTAAGAATTGAATGCTTCCTTTTGTTAATTCATTCTAAAAATGTGCGCACGACCAACGCTTTTACAACCCTATGAAGTTACAAAAAGAAGCATTGGCAAAAAGAAGCATTCAATACTTATAAGTTATAATTATTTTTTTTAATCTATAATCGTGAATACGCGAATTTTATAATTGTTTTATTTAATTTACCTGTACACTTTATTGTGGGATCACGTGTTATCATGAATGAAAAGTTTTATTGAGTAATGCAATTGCTTACAGAATAGCACGTGATGTGCCGTTGGCCAATCAGAATAAAGTATTTTGATGAAACATACATCTAATGTAATTATTTCAAAATGAATTGCACGAATTGAAACACACATGATGACACACGTTTCAACAATAAAGTTTTCGTGTAAATAATAGAAAAACTTGATAGTAATCGTGTTTTCATGATCATAGCAAACAAATATTATTATAAGTATTGTATGCTTCATCTAGTAATTTCATAGGGTTGTAAAAGCGTTGACCGTGCGTACATTTTAGAATGAAGAATATGTATACAACAAGGGATGAATAAGACAGAAAAACTAAAACTCAATAAGCTAAATATGTATGTTTAAAATACCCCAAGTTCGAAGCATGTAATTTAGGAGTTGTCATTTGTTGCTATATCATATTTGGATTTTTGTTTTATTGTTTTGTACAAAAATCGACCCTTTACTTTCTAGTTTGAATTAATTGCTTTACATTTGTAATAACTTGGCATTTTACAACTAAGTATGCAATATAATTTTCCCCATTGTTGGAGGGCATGTGTTCACCTATAGCTACTAACATCTATCTTATTTCGTCTCTGGTAGATTGGCAATTATATTACATCTTCTTATTCTTATATGCTGATTGTTGTCAATCATCTTTTTTTTAATTTATTAAAGAAACAATCGTATACAACAAATGTTTTGCTCTTCTCTATGATAAACGAAAAGAAAAACCTAACAATTCAAAACTATATAAAACAAAGAAAAGAAAAACTTTACTCAACCACATAATTGATAAAAATGAAAAAAAAGGATACATGGATACTTGTGTTAAAGACGAAAATCAAACAACGTCATGAAGGGTAAGCAAACGATAACGATATAAATAGGAACCACCACATGAATTAAACATGACAAAATTAATTGTTTCCCATTTTTACTGTATGTAAATCGGTCGACGGGTTTAATGTGACTATTGGTAACTATTGAAACATATCACAAAAAACTGCAAAGAAAATTCAGATTTAAAAAATAAGGAATAACTTTATTATTAATTATCTGTTAATAGCAGGAGATATAAGTAGTTCAAATTATCGTAGGGCATGATCACACAACAAAGGTCAAGACTGAATGTTTTTCAAATACAAAATGTGAAAAATATATACAAGGATATATTTAATGTCACTAAAAGTCGTTATTAGATTTCCATACTATCTCTAATTTATCCGTTTATTTTGTCTACCAAGAAAATCACTAGTGAGGAGAACGATACTAAAGTGATATACAATCTTTAAAGACGAGGACAAACTAGCAACGCCATGGCAAAAAATGAATATAACCAAGAGACAATCAATCAAAACATTAACTACAAAACTCTAGAGGGCTCTCAGGTTCTCCAGAAGGGTGAGCAGATCCTGCTCTACATGTGGCACATTCATGATGGTATATTTTTCCTTTTAAACTTTAAATATCAAACCTCTTTTCGAAATGGTCAATTCCTTAAAATGTTATAATATCATAAACTCTGATATTTTAAATAAATTTACACAAGACAATAAAAACGTAAGATTCCAAACTTGTTTCCGTCAACACGAAACATTAACCTGTAACTGCAGTAACGATTTTCTTTAAAACACATATATTCAGGAATTTAACAGCAATAAAAAAACTAAAGAAGTGAAAGTTTTACAAACTACGAATTGAAGATTGTTTTAATGATATTTTGTCTGTTCTGATTTGGAACTATTACACACACTACCTTCATTTAAGATGTACAGGTGGCAACAATAAGCAATCGATTGTCATAAAATGACATATCATAAAATGGGTGACTTTATTTTTCCAAATTTCAAAACTATCGCGTCCTATTTTAAGCATTTGCGACGGCCGTCTCAATCGAATGATATACTGAATTTTACATAACATCTGATACAAAAAGAGACTTCTCCGATGATTTCTTGCTTGTTAGTGCATTCATTCTTCTGATTTTATTGTGTTTCGTTCCTGTAATGTCAAGCATATTTCAATTTTGTATTACGATTTGAAAAGAATTTACTTTGAGTCCTTCTTGCGATGTTTGGAACTTTGAAAAGTTCTTAAAAGAAGTGTTATATTTCATTTATTCTTTAACAAACGTCTCACAAGAATCGGATATTTCGTTTTGAGGTCTAAGCTTTTGATTTTCAACCTATTTGAACCAGGAGTTTCCATTTGAAACCCGTACCCCCCACCCCCCCACCCCCCAAAAAAATAAAAATAAATAAAATAAAAATAAAAGGTTAATGATTAATTGATTTATGAATTTCGAACAGCGGTACACTACTGTTGCGTTTATTGAATGTATACGAATTTGTTGAAGAAAAGTTGTTCGTCGATACAATAGCAAACACCTGTTTTACATCTGTGTGTATGTAAACAAATGTTCTTTATGACGATACATTACCTGTAGGAATGTTCATATATACAAAAACTTTCAAACCGTAAAACAACAGTTTATAGTTTGTTGATGTAACAAGCAGTTAATAACTGTCTGATTTATCAACCCTGAAACATTTCAAGACAGACATTAATTAATCATAAGATTCCACCCACGAGAAATTAACATGACAATGCTATGTGATTGCACCGAGGTATGTAGATGACACCACCTGAAGCTTGACACTACTGATTATGTCTAATTACGCCATTTCAATAAACTATCTTAGACATGTAGAAATGTTATAAGCATTATTACTTTTCTTGCTGTCTAATGAATGTTCACCTCATATTTTCCTTTCGTCAAACGATCCAAGTGCAAACCCTTGTATCTATTTGCCAACAGTATTTGTTCAGTGTTTGTTGTAAGTACGTACATACTATACTGAACTATGACAATATACTAGAACGTTTATAAGTACACATGTACTATTCACATCGAAGAACATTCGTATTGATAAAAACAATTCAAAACACAGACCAAAACAGGCCACCAAGTCATTCCCACTATGTTCTGGCGTTTCAAGTACAAAGGAATTATGTAGATTCTTTTTGTTTAATAATAATCCAACTTGGTTCCTTGTCTTCATCAACATGAGTAGGATTAGCCGTCAGAAATTGCTCGTTTTGGTTTTATCTTGAAATTTACGCCCTGCTTCAAAACTTTCCATTGAACTTATCTCATGTGGGGTTGAACGACTGAGTCATTGACTTAGAAAGTTTAGTGGAAACACGGAATTCACGTAACAACTGTCGATCTTTAGCCCTGATTTTTCATATTGCAAAAGCAAACAAAATTTAATGGTTGCAAATCCACCAGCAAGAAGTACTATGAATTCATTTATTTTCGTGGGTATCAATTTTCGAAAATTGAGGAAATCTTGCATTTTCGTTATAAAAAGTTCCTAATAATTTGTTTAGCTTAAGTATTGAATTTTCCAGAAAAGGATAGATAGGTTGTCGTCATTTCCAACTTTAAAGGAACAGTTCAGGATGATATTCATATAACTGAAACAGTTCAGGATGATATTCATATAACTGAAACAGTTCAGGATGATATTCATATAACTGAAACAGTTCAGGATGATATTCATATAACTGAAAATTCCAGGTTTGATTAGATCATTTTTGGAATGCTTTTCCTTTGCAATCGTTAACTTCCCATTTCATAGCAGTAATGTACCGTCGCCTAATCTTTTGCGTTACATACACCATCAATTAATACATTTCGCATGTTCACACTATACAGACTACATACACATCAGTCTTTTCTTTACGCAATAACTGTTCAATCAGAATTCTGAGGAAGAACCACTGAAATCGACAATACATAAGTTATAAGGTCACCATCAATAAATACACACCAAAATTTAACATGACAATGTTATATGATTGCACCGCAGTATTTAGATGACACCACCTGAATCTTGACACTACAGCTTATGTCTTATTATGCCATTCTAATTAACTAACTAAGACATGTAGAAATGTTATAAGCATTTTTACTTTTCTTGCTGTATCATAAATGTACACCTCACGAACACTTTTTTCATTATAAGATCCAAGTGCAAAACCTTTGTGACTACTCGCCAAAAGTATTTGTTCATTGTTTGTATTAATTACTATTATGGGGTTTAAGAACTAAAACAATAAACTAGAACGTGCATAGCTACTATTTACACTGAAGAGCGTATGTATTGAGAAAAAAAATCAAAACACAGACTGAACATAAACCTCCAACACGCCACCATGTGACTCCCGATATATACTGGCTTCCTTAATTAAAGGAAACATCTAGATTACTAGTATTTCTTATAATAACCTTACTTGGTTTCTGATTTTCATCAACATGAGTATGAATAGCCGTCAGAAATTTTTCTTTCTGCTCTGCGATTTAATCTGGAATTTTACGTACTGCTTAGTACTATTCTGTTGAACATATCCCAAGATAGGTAGAAACTTTTAAGCCCTATCAATTAAAAGTTTGATGGAAACAAAGAATTGGCTAACAAACCACCGACCTTTAGACATTATCATTCCTTTTGCAACAGCCAACAAAATAGGACGGTTTGCAATTCCACCAGCAAGAAGATATTCTTGAATTTCAGCATTGTATTTTGCCTGCCCTATGATATCTTTCGCCACTCTTTTGCAAAAAGAATTAACTATTCTCATTTTCAATTTTCAAGCAACAATTTAGAATGATAATTAGATGATTGAACTTCAGTGGTTGAAAATATCAACATCAAAAATAATTTCCGAGTTTTTTCGTAATGCAGCATCCTACGAATCTTGTACTTTATATTGTACAGGTGGATGCTGATCATTTGCTATATATATCTAGGCGGTTTTTTAACATTTGCCTCTAAAATCGCAAATGAAATACTATACAGAAGACATATACGTTAATTGGAACTTGTATTCTCCTCATACAACAAGTGCGTTAAAAGTACTGCGAAATTAAAAATACACAAATCCATCAACCATCCGTAAGTAAAAAAAAAGTAAATCCACTTTAACAAATATATCTACAGTATTTCTGCATCCAGTAAATGTTCAAATACAAACTTTTCGGTTCTTCTGACTAATTCTAATATGACCAAACATTGGTAATATTTATATATGTATACAAATAAAAATTACAATTATAAACGTATCAAAATGTAAAAACATGAAAATAACTTGATTAGCATATTGAATATTTTTAAACAAATTTGAAAATTCCTTTTGGTACTTAGAAAATTGTGTGTCGATTATGTCTCAAACTTTCCTCAAAAATAATTTACACCCTATCATCGTCTACATGGTATTCAGTTTCTTCCCGAAAGGTTTTTATTTTCATTATCATATGTACATACATTGCAATGAAAGATTTTGAAAATAGTGTAAATCATTTTATTTTAGTTTTAATACTTTTTGATAAATTTCTAAAGTCGTGTATCGTTTCTTTTGTTGACTAGTATATAAGAAACAAACAACAGGTGCTTATATTAATCTGTGTTCTGGTAAGGAGTATCGATTCGGTCTCATTTTTTATAAATAGGTCTCAATTAAATAGCAATACATCGTAAAACATATTAAAAGAATTATCTTTTTGATGCAGCAGGTGTAAATGTGTACGAATATAACTATATATGTATAATCAAGTGATCGTGTTATTCGCTTAAAGGTAATTCTTAGAATATAGTTATTTACTATTTAGTTTTACACATTACAAATCTGATAACTGCATAGAATATTTTTATTATGATTTCAATGATATGTTACATTTTTCATCTAATAAAAAATATCTTTAATATAACGTATTAGTGTATCATAATCTTAAGATTTTATGTGCGCTGGAAATGTATTTATTAACTACCACATACAATCTAACATGTTTTAATAGACCACTTAAGGGAGAGCAACAAAGTGGTCTCTTACATATTTATCAGGTGGCCTTTTAATACAGGTTCAATTTATATAAATTGTACTATGGAGGAATCTTAGATTAGTGGTCTTTTAACACAGTTTTTTTTTTAAATTCAGGTGGTCTATTAAGCAGGTTTGATTGTACTACCTATACATTTTCCGGAATAAGACGGTTGTTTTCCAATCGTTTGATTTGGTACAGCTTGTAATTTTGCCTTCTGATGAGGGACTCGCAGTTCAGTATTTTTGTAATTTTACTTTATTTTGTACCACTTAACAAATACTTTATAGACAACAAAAGACAATAACATGTTTGGTAGCATAAACACTTATCGAACAATTAAAAAAAAATCCACAGTGAATTTGCAAGGAGTTCCAACTTATGTTTTAGTGCAATCTAATTATTAAATTTGAAATATTAACAATAAAATATATATCATTTATATCAAGTCAATGCAGTAGCAGTGGCTACTGGGACATATTGTGCGTTTTATTTGTTCCTTTATGTTTTTAATATATTCTTTATGATATGACAGATCATTTTTTTTTATTCTTTTCTCTCTGTTAATCTTTTCAACTTTGTGTTCAACATATATTGTTTTGTAAACTAATTGTAACAATACTGGGTAATACAATATAATTTAGTCACCAAACCCAATCGTAGATGGTCAATTTCTCATTACCTATACAAGTAAAAAGTAAAATCACAAAAATGTATCTTGAAACTGGTAAGTAGAAACGACATTAGAGACAGCAATGACGTTTTTATCAGTCTCTCTCTAGCAACATGTTCACAGCGATTGTAATTCACATTATACGTGTTGTATTTGTGTCATATATATTTTGAATTCTTACTCTGGATCCTATTTTAACGTATGAAAAAAATATGAAAAATAAGAAAAAATGAAAAGCTTGGTACAGACATTTTCTTATGTAGAAAATGATGGATTAAATCTTGTTTTAAAGCAAGCTAAATACATTGAACTTATATTTTAATGAACTTTTATACAATAACCAACGTTATAACACGATACATGAATACTTGAAATAGATTATGCAATTATATGCTCAGTACACCCTTCGTCCTTTTTACTATTTAATTATCTGATAATTGTATGCTCATAAAAACGCTTTGTCTTTTTAGATTATTCAACTGTTTGATACTGGGTGAATTTAAACGTCGCGACACTAGGATGTTGTTTATTTTTCAGTATAAGGGAACTAAACAATGAAAATATATGTTGCGGTAGGAGTTATGACAGTTTTGATCTTAGTTTTTCTATCATACCGGCATCAAAATATATACGGTATGTTTTGTTTCATTTTAACTATATTCTTTTAATTCTCGAAGACCTAAAGGTGATATGGTTTCCCTTCATACTCGTCTTTACTTCATGTGGATAGATAAAAGATATTGATCATAATTTTTTTTATGGTGAATTGATGTGAAATTCAAATTACTACTAATTATGGAAGTTCAATAGCGTTTCAAAAGAACAAGATTTTATAGTAGTTGTGTAAAATTGTTAACAAAATATATTACAAAATGTAAATCAGGATACATTTTACGTCTAAACAAGTGACACCTCTACGACAGATCCATCCATTGGATCACCAATAGAGGTGATGCACGGCTGAAAACACTTATGATATTCATAACTACTCTAAATATCAACGCAACTAAACAGAGATTATAGTATTCGAGTATGGCTTATGAAATTTTAATTAAAACGTATTTGAATATTTTCGAACTCTTTCTTATACTCTCTATATTTTTTGTGAAATATTTTTTTCAGGAAAGACAATCAATAGTTTCAATCTTTTATATGTGTTGTAGTTAAGGATTTGTACTACGCAACTGAAAAACAGCTCATAAATACGAGAATCATGGTCCCACAGAAGAATATAACAAGTGACAATACAGATATTTTGTTATTTGGTTATATGAAAGGGGAAACAACATTTGTTGGGAATATTATTGGTTGTAGGACGAACGTTTTCTATTTTTATGAACCGCTCTGGTCACTTTCTATAGGAGGCTATTTTACAAAAGACAAGGAATGTAGCTTCCATGAGAAAAACTGCAAGTAATGTATATACGTTATAACTTAAATTTCATTTCGAATAGGATAAAAATCATAAATGTCAGTCTTGCGTTTTCGCGTTTCGTCTCTCTCTAAAGACTCTTCTGTGGCTCTCTTGTATATCATGGTAAAACAATGAACTCAACCGACCGAATCAGAACTCAATAGAAAACATTGTGGCTTAATCAATTCTTTATTTTGAGTAGTTCAATTGCTATTTTGGTATCGAATTCCAATTTAAAATCTATAGAATTGTTTATTTCAAGCCATATGCAACTACTTAATAAAACTTTAACCCAAAACCAGCAAGATGTTAAATACACCATTAAGTTTTCCAAGAACATTTATATATAGCACTACTTTTTTGTTTTATTGAGACTAGCCTCAAATATTAATGCGAATGAAAACTCGTGTATTTCGGTGGCATTTTAAATCTTCTCTCTCCTAAAATATTCTTGTTAATAATAATAAAGATGTGAACTATATATTTGAAAAGCTTTAAATAATTTGAAGCGTATACAAATAAATCCCATGCGACTTTGTGTTTGCATTGAAACATCAATGCTATGTCTGTCAGATTCCAAATAAATTATACATGTTTGTAATAAAAATACAACAGTATCACAGGCACCGGAAGTTCAAACTAACTGTTAGACATATGTCTACGTTTGTATCGTATTCCAAATTCTAATTACAATAAAAATGTTATTGTTTTACGTATTTCAGGAGTAACAGAATTTCACTGAACATCCCAAAACTTCTGAGTTCTTTGTATGATTGTAATACTGAAACTATTGAAAAGTTAACAACAGAGGTGCAAACAAAAATCACATGTACCAGTAGTGGTAGTACCAGCACAGCTTTTAAAGAAAGGAACATTTCAAAACTAAAAACAATTTGTACCTCTGCGAAATCCCGAGTGGCAAAGGTACTTCGAATAGGAGCTGACTTGATAGAAGGTCTGCTTCATATAAGACCTAATTTAAAAATAATATATTTATATCGAGATCCTAGAGCAATTATTCGTTCAAGAACGAAACATCTGAAAGGGTCAATAACAGCAATGACCAAATCAGTGTGTGGTAAAATGGACATTGACAGTAGAATCATGTTGGAATTAGGAAATAGGTATCCAGAAAATATAATTTTTATTTCTGCTGAACGTATAGCAAAGGATCCTATTAGTATTTCGCAAAGACTGTTTGACTTTCTAGAACTTAATTTTTCCAAAGCACTTGAGAATAAAATCATTTATTTATCATACGAAGGTAGCTGGTATAACAGTCAGAAGAAATCACGTGTTTTATCAGTAAATAGCGGCTTTTTAAAGTCAATGAAATGGCGGACACTTTTGTCGATAAAGGATAAGAAAGAAATAGACAAATTATGTCAATCTGTTTATCGCCGTCTTGGATATCATGAAATGTCGTCTGAGGAATCGTTCAGAAATATATATAGCTCAAATATAGTGCCTATTGATGAACATAAATCGACATGGTTATAAGCCTCGTTCTAAATCTATGTTACTCATGCAGACTGACAAAGAAGGATCCCTTCGACTACTACTTATGGAGGTTCAACTGTTTTTCATAGAAGAATGATTTTTATTCTTGCTGATTTACTTTGTCTTCATGCCATTTTGTGTTTCTTTGTTGAAACAGCTTCTCATTTATAATGATTAACATTATATTACAATAAAAAAGATAGTAGGTAATATGTCAAAGAGAAAACAACTCGATGAAAGAGTAAAACACACAGTCGAAGGCCACCAATTGGTCTTCAACACAACACCTGTTAACTGATGCATCCTAATTTATGACAATTTTACTTATAATGTCTGTTGTTTTTACTCGATGATTGTTATCAATATAATACAATTACAGAAGAATGTCTGGAATATGACTGCTGTTTTTCATTCGTTCGATGTGTTTGCGCTTTTGCTTTTTGCCATTTCACAAAGGACTTTCGGTTTTGAATTTCCGTCGGAGTTCGGTCAATTTATTATTTAACACTTTGATACGTATTGCTAAGAAGCCCTGCAGGGGTGAAGTCATAAAACTTTGCTCAGTGCTCGGAGCACACAAATCATGCTCGAAACACAAAACCCAGTTTTTTGATTGGTTGATTCTTGAGTCTGAGTGGAAAAAATCGTGCTCGAAAGTTTTATGATCGCAATCTAGTAATTGGAAAAAGTGATTTCTGTAAGCTACTTTCCATTTTACTTAGATTGAATTGCAATAAAACTTGGAAAAGACAAATTTGAATACAAAGCAAAAAAACACAACAAATAACGGTCCAAGAGAATATTTTTAAGCTCGCTTTGTATTGACCCTCCCCCTTCTCTTTAGTTTACTGTCTAAACTATGACCGATACTAATGACTGTTAACCCACCTTAGATTTTATATTAATTTGATAAGGAGACAAAGTTAAACATTGGATATTTGCCTAAACGACACTCAGACCACAAAACAATATAATGGTTCCGTTTAATTTGTTTTGATTTTTTTTTCGTGTTCGCAAGACACAAATTCACCGTCGTAATTAAAAAAACCCAAAGAATTGAAAAAAAGTATGTTTCTCAGAATGACCCGAATCTTGCTGAAAAAAAGATTGATCATCCAACCGACCGTGCGAGGGCTGTATAGCCAATGAAGAAATCAATGAAGGTCGTTAAACGCTTTTGATTTGTTGTAATCATCCAAGAAAACTGTAGTACTTTTGCTATACCGTGTTATGAGCGCAATAAACAACATTCCAGGGTCAGTCATATATTAAGAAAACCTTAAAGTAAGATATATAAGTGTAACAGCAATTTACAATACAACAATATAGAAAAACTGTTTTGGTTTCCCACGTGTTTGTCAAAATTATTGTATTGTTTATTTGTGTTTTTCTCTGTCCTGAATGTTCTTGCATCTATTTGTGCTGTATTCATGTCATGTAATGTTGGCCTTTAAGTGGCATATTTAAAATAATATTACGAGTGCGAGGTTTGGTTAGCAACAAAACCTGGTTCAAACCACCAATTTGTCCTTTACCAAGTCAGGAAAATGGCAGTTGTTATCTTTTACTAGTAGTACGTTTCTGTGTGTGCTGCATTGTCTTTTTTTGTGATTGCCCTTCCGTGTTTCTGTTGTTTCATTATATTCCTCTTATAGTTGATGTGTTCCCCTCGGTTTTAGTTTGTAACCCAGATTTGTTTTCTCTCGGTCGATTTATGACTTTTGAACAGCGGTATATTACTGCTGCCTTTTTCATTTTACCCCAATGCTGTTGACCAGTGTGAAACTATATTTAAAACAAACCAGTTGTGTGGGTAAAAAGTTATGACCATATCTCTTAAAGATTTAGTCGTAATGCAAATGTCCTTGAATTTGTGAATTGGCACTTCCAAAAGTATATTATATTCGCCATTGTTAAACGCATCTTCGAACAAAATAATCATAGGCATCTCTACTAGCAAGAAATTATTTCTTTGAACAACTCTAACAAAGTTGATAACATTTCAAGACTCGAATAGACTAAACTCAAATCTGGTGTATTAAAAATCTATAATAAAAGAGAAAACGAACTCAAAGGTCAATAAAAAAGTGGAGTCCCCTAATGTAACGAATAGAAAACAATTTAGGATGTTGGATGTCTATTGAATCATTTGAACTGATATTAATCAACTCTACACAGTAAAGTGCATACATAATTGAAAAGATTGTGTAATTGAAAGATAGGTAATCTCTTGTTTGCTTATTTAACTATTTTATAATTGTATTGCACAGTACATACATTTTGTTTTGCTCATGAAATATTTGATAATTGGTATATTTAAATGTTGACAAACTGGGATGAAACTGAATGGTGCATGTTTGTTTCAGTAAAAGACCCGAACAATGAAAAACTATTTCGCTAGATATTGATAGGAGTAATGTTAGTTTTGGTCTTACCAATACAAATATTTTAATAATATAAGTGCATCTAAAAGATTAGGTATCCCTTTTCAAGACCTAAGTTTTGTGTGTGTATTGCAACATCAATGTATCTGTACCGCAGAAAAAAAATACAACAATAAACATAAATTCAGCAAAAATGCAAACAATTCCTCAAACAATTCCGTAATAGCAGGTGTAGCATGTTCACAATCCTTGAAGGCTTCAGTAAATTTTACTGTTTTGTATTCAAAACTTTAATTCATTTTACAAATAATTATAGATTATCTTATCGAAGAATTAAAGCAGAGAAAAATATTCAACAAGTGACCGAACAACACATTAGTTCATGAATGTGGGTAGAGCATGAGTTAATTATCAGTGTTGTTTGGTCAAGAGTTGAACATTTTTCGATATTTGAATTCTTTACTAAGTAATTCTCTTTATTACATTGGCAAATGGCTTTTTGTAATGAAATTAATGTAAAACATGAAAGGAACTATATCTTTTTTTTTATGCTTTCACAATTTGTTTTGATAAGCCGTTATTGATGTCTTGACAATACCTATTGTTGTATGACATCAGAGAGTGAAATACATGTAACCATGTTTATTTCACATGTGAAATTCTTTGTTTTTATTTAACTGGGAAATCAATGTAATTCTTTGTTTTTATTTAACTGGGAAATCAATGTAATTCTTTGTTTTTATTTAACTGGGAAATCAATGTAATTCTTTGTTTTTATTTAACTGGGAAATCTATGTAATTCTTTGTTTTTATTTAACTGGGAAATCAATGTAATTCATTGCAATCAATGTAATAATCCCCTTTTACAAATCTACCCACTACTCTGTATCACCAAACTACATGCTTTATCTGTTTTTAGGGCTTTTTCTTACTGTACCAAAAATTGATGTGCATGATCTGCTGTTACATTGTATGTCTGTCAATTTTAGCAACATACCATAAGCCCTCATGCATAGATCAGTAAAAATTTAATACAACCAGGAACAAGTTTATTAAAAGTGGAGTTACAAACCTTACAAATATAGAAATTTTGTAAAAAAATCCAGATAGTTGGGTGATTGGATCCAATTTTGATGAGGATTCGAATATTTTTAATTGCAATCTTATGATAGAATTTAGATGAGTACTACAATGATAGAACTGATTTTACAAAAGTAATTGATAACACAATAATAAAAGAACAGAGTGTCCTGCATTGCACGTTTTCTGTCAAAGTGCAAAAACTTTTTTGGAGAAATGAGGGCTTTAGAGCAAATGCAATGCAATTTCAAAAATGTGTTTCCTAGGGGCATAACTCATAACTCTTTTAAAAGTAAAGGATACACACTGAATTGTGAACTTGTCTAAGATATAGCTGATATACATGTAAACCTATAGCTATGATATAAGTTGCATTAAAATCTGACAAACATTGTACACATGAGAGCCATACAATGCAATTTTTTAATATAAACAGGCTATTATTTGAACTTGGAATTATTTTTAATTATGGAATTTGATTGATTTCTTATTATTGATTTTTTAAATAAATTCCATGTTTATTCTGTACTGAAATGTTCTGTGCTGCGCACATCACTTTCTAACCAAAATACATTGTATGGAAAGTGTTATTAACCACTCAAAAGATTATAATACCAAATAAACATGAAGTTTATTATAATTTTAAACACGAGAAATCAAGCAAATTCCATAATTAAAAATAATTCCAAGTTCAAATAATAGCCTGTTAATAGTTAATAATTCCAAGGATCATAAGCCTATTCAGAATTATTGATACTACTAATATTAACCTATGGTATAAGTTTTATAAAATAAATTGCAAGATTTGCGAGAGCAATAACAAGACCAGGCGGACTGGAGACACATAGACAGATGCAGAAATGTTTAGAATCATGAGATCTACCTACGATAAAAGGAGTGTATTTTTGTCATATTTTTTGTCTATCATCTTCCAAACTATAATAGATACAGAGAAAATTTACGTAGCAAAACTGATAAGCAAGACAATTCTCAATTTGATTATTTTACTTGTTTTTCATGTCAGGGCCTTTTACAGTTAACTATAAGGTATACATTTTTTCTCATTGTCAAAGGCCTTTGTTAGTCATCATGACATCAATTGTCACTCAATTCTTTGTAGCAGTTATTGCCATTCAATGATTTTCTATCCATTTGTTGTATTTTAGGCAAAACTATAGGAGCTAATGATAAACATCAAACAATAAATATGATCATCAAACAATAAATATGATGAACAAGAAAAATCTGTCACAAAGCTGAAATTTTCAGTCCAGTCCTTATAGGAGTTCTTGTCCTTACATGAATATTTATTTCTATTAATTGTCTTCTTTTGCAAAATGTATAGTAGAGAAAAACATGTTAACAACGCAAACCAGATGCTCCATAGGGCGCAGCTTTATACGACCGCAGAGGTTGAACCCTGAACCATTGGGGCAAGTATGGACACAACATTCAAGCTGGATTCAGCTCTAAATTTGGATTGTGATTAAATAGTTGATACAGCATGGGTTTCTGACACAGAATGAATGTGGTGTAATGAACTTTAAAACTTTGTTTCTCCTTTGAGCAATTCACTATGCTGTTGAATATTAATCCTCTCAAAAAATGTTTTTTTATTTATGAAATTTCAAATGAGAAAAATTACCCCTCCCAATTTTTTTTTTCACATCCCCCTTTTTTTTTTATTCCAAAACCGATCTCAATTCAAATTTCTAATGGAGTTTGCAACAATAATTACTCATTTAAATACATCATAAAATATTAAAAGTGCTTGTTATCACTGAAAGGTAAAGATTGTTTTAATTTATCAGTTGGTAGTAAAAATGAATTTACATTGTATATTGTACAAAACAATGATTTAAGTTGATTCAACTACTATTCTGTACAAAGAAAGATAACTCCAATTGAAATTTCTTGCTATTGCACAATATTGTGCAATTAGCTATTTCTTGCTATTGCACAATACTGTGCAATTGAAGATTTCTTGCTATTGTGCAATACTGTGCAATTGAAAATTTCTTGCTATTGCACAATACTGTGCAATTGAAGATTTCTTCTTATTGCTGAGTACTGTGCAATTGAAAATTTCTTGCTATTGCACAATACTTAATATAATAATTTTGGATCCTGATTTTGACCAACTTGAAAACTGAGCCCATAATAAAAAATCTAAGTACATGTTTGGATTCAGCATATCAAAGAACCCCAAGAATTCAATTTATTGTTAAAATCAAACTAAGTTTAATTTTGGACCCTTTGGACTTCAATGTAGACCAATTTGAAAACAGGACCAAAAATTAAGAATCTACATACACAGTTGTATCTGGCATATCAAAGAACCGCAATGATTCAATTTTTGAAGAAATCAAATAAAGTTTAATTTTGAACCCTGGTTTGGACCAACTTGAAAACTGGGCCAAAAATCAAAAATCTAAGTACGTTTTTAGATTCAGCATATCAAAGAACTCTAAGGATTAATTTTTTGTTAAAATCAAACTAATTTTATTTTGGACCCTTTGGACCTTAATGTAGACCAATTTGAAAATGGGACCAAAAAAAATTAAGAATCTTCATACACAGTTAGATTCAGCATATCAAAGAACCCCAATTATTCAATTTTTGATGAAATCGAACAAAGTTTAATTTTGGAACTTTTGGGCCCCTTATTCCTAAACAATACCAACCTTCCTTTTATGGTCATTAACCTTGTGTTTAAATTTCAAAGATTTCTATTTACTTATACTAAAGTAACAGTGCGAACGAAAACCAAGAAAAATGCTTATTTGGGCCCCTTTTTGGTCCTTAATTCCTTAACTGTTGGGACTTCAACTCCCAAAATCAATACCAACCTTCCTTTTGTGGTCATGAACCTTGTGTATAAATTTCATTGATTTCTATTTACTTAAACTTAAGTTATTGTGCAAAAACTAAGAATAATGCTTATTTGGGCCCTTTTTTGGCCCCTAATCCCTAAACTGTTAAAACCAAAATTCCCAAAATTATCCCAACCTTCCTTTTGTGGTCATAAACCTTGTGTTAAAATTTCATAGATTTCTATTCGCTTTTACTAAAGAGTGTGAAAACTAAAAGTGTTCTGATGACGACAACGACGCAGACGCCAATGTGATACCAATATACGACGAAATTTTTTTCAATTTTTTCGGGTCGTATAAAAACCATCAGCAAAAAAAAGGAGAGTTTTAGTCATCAATTACATTCTAGTCAGTTATGTTATAAAAAAGCCGTTATAATAGAATCAGATTAGTGACACAGGCCCTTATGAGCCTCTAATTATTTTTCTGAATGAGATCTTGTACATTTTTGGTATTTAGCAAATGTACACAGTGGCCTACATTTTTTAAACTATTGAATAATAAACAGTGAGTATTTATTGCACATTTATTTTCACTCTTTGAATAAATATATATAACAACAATGTGTACACCTTCGTCACAGTTTTTTAGAAAATAATTTCATAAACATTATCATAGATAAAAAGGTCAAGGTTACAATGACTAACATAATCCATATCCACCAGGAACAAGTCTGTGTATGTTTCTCTAAACGATCACTTTCCTTCTTCAATTTAACATAATTTCCGTCAGTTAGTTTAACGCTTTCTTCTAATTTCTGCAAATAAAAGAAACGATTTAATCCATTAAGTAAAAAAAATGTAATAAAAATCTAAAAAAAATATTATTAACTTGAAACAATTACTTGGCAACGGAAACTGTTCATTTCAAAACAAAATGCAAAGAATGCAATTATTTTTCTTATTCGTGACAGATGCTTAGATGAGATGTTTTTTTTTTAAATGTTCATTTGTTTCATATACATAATTTAGGAGGCATTGCATCTATTTCACAATAATAAAATTCAGTTTTTAGATTCTATTAAAAAATGTAATTACT
Source organism: Mytilus trossulus (assembly GCF_036588685.1). NCBI lineage: Eukaryota > Metazoa > Mollusca > Bivalvia > Mytilida > Mytilidae > Mytilus > Mytilus trossulus. Next base: position 91,963,039 of record NC_086376.1, read on the forward strand.
TGATGATTGTTTATTGTAGTTTAAACAAAGTTTTTACGAGCAAAATAAACATAATGAAACTTATAAAGTACTAAAAAGAATGTTTTATGGTGTAACACTTTATTTCTAATACATAATAAAAAAAAAATTATATCCAGGCACAAGATTTAGCTTTTTTCATCTGTTTGTAGAAATGAGATTTCTAACATTTTTAATATATCCCACATAAATTGAAATGAATAATCTTTTTACAAATAATATCTTGCTAAGGTTAGGAAGTTTCCTCCCCTGGAATTCTTGATATTGCTATGGTAAAGAGGGCTGTATTCAAAAACAACTAATCTAATGATTATCATCATGAAATTAAAAATTAATCTCAAGTTAATTAAGTGATACCAAATTATCATTTATTATGAAACCTAGTACACTAGTTCATGTAGTTTTCAATCAGCCACCTAAAAAAAATCTTGTAAAAATTGTACCTTATAGTTAATTTATGTATGTTCTCTATAACTGTAATTTTATGAGAAATAAAGTATTTGTATAGCTAAATTAATAAGATTATGTTAGATTTCATTTTCTTAAATATGAACTCAGGTTCTAATTAAATTTTAAGTCATTTAAAAAAAATATTACCATTTTTTCATTTTCTATTTTTGTAAGTGTTACTATCTCATTGTTTACATAATTAATCTCTTAAAATGTTAAATATAAAAATTCTTCTTCCTCCTTTGTAAGTGGATGAGAATTCTTCACCTCAATAAATCATTAAATTGATTATTTCAGACAGTTCTCTCAATTTATGTCTAAATGTATAATAATTAATTTAAACAAAAGGCTTTAAAATATTTGCTGTTAACAATACTTTCTGTTTTTCAATCTTTTCCATCTGTCACTAAATACTTGATTTTATAAACACTGATCATCATAAACATTTTTCATTATAAACAAGTCTAATCAAAGCATTTCATCATCACGTTTCTCAAAGATTGAGAGGTTTTGATAATGACAGTTAACAAGTGAAAGTTAACCCATCTCTCTTGGTTGAATATTAAAGCAAGTTTTTTGTCTTTAAACTATAAAAATTGTCTATTTATTTGAAAACAACAGCCAACACCTTCTTTCCTTCAAATAGCTTAAGTTTTAGTTTATTTTTTTTACATTATAATATAAACAGTTAATTTTTTTTTTAATGATCAGCTGATGATCACATAAATCAGTATGTGACAGCTTAAATACTTAAATTGGACTAAACACAAAATAGGATGTAAAAAAAACAATAAAGTTTATATTTCAAAATTGATGTGTTTTGTTTTTTTCCAAACAGATACAGTCTCTATTCATTATATATCAGGCTGTCATGAAACAGAAAATTTCCTCAGAATAAAAGTTCCAAGTGGAAGAAATATTCTGTTATATCACTTCCACAGGAAGAACAACATTAATACCATATTTGTTCCTTATGGGTATAGAATAGTTGTTCCAACAGGAACAGATATTACGGCATTGTTTATAACAAATTTTCATGGGAACTTCTGTTTAGGGGAACAAATATACATTGACAAGGCCAGGGGAGACAACACATTCATAAAATATTCATCAGGTTAAAATGATCCCTTGGATTTTTTAGGTGCAGCCATTTTATGAAGATAACATGGACTTTGGTATTCAGATTAAAGAGATAGGCTAATCCTGATTGGTCGATATGTGTGCCCATTATTTTTCATATTATTAGAGAATTGGTGTACTCTTCATTATACCAAAGGCAAAATAAATTGTTTTCCTTAGCCCTAGCGTAACTGAGATGTCTTTTTAATTCTAGGATGAGAAACATGGTTTCAAGCGGAAAATTGATAGGCATGTTTTGGACCAAAATATACTGTCCGAATAACTTTTCTTTAATTCAAGCAAGGTTTTGTTAAAAAAAATCTACTTTCTCAAGTCTGTCTCTCAAAAAAGGCTATCATTGTTGCCTATGGGGAAATAAATTGTTTATTTCAATGTTCAAGCATCCAATATCAAATAAATGATTGACACGAAACAGTGACATATATAGTATACTGAGATTGGCAAGTAGAAAATCATGCCAATACCAAGTGTGTAAAATCATTCCAATCATCCCCTAACAATATTTTTAAATATTCAATAAATCTAAACAGATGCTGAGACAATGTTAACAATCTTTCATAACATTTGTACATTTTGATTGTAATTGTTGAAAAGGGTTAAACCTTCTAAATGGTAAATTATATGTACTGTAAATAAAGAAATTATTGCAATGTTTTTATTATTGCCAAAAATACAACAGGGTTAACTTTATAATAAAAAAAAAAGAAAAAATCGAATTTGAAATTATTTGAATGAATTAAACAGGATTTTTCTCCATATCAAAAAAATTAGAATCCCATTTTAGTCTAAAATGACAAAATCACCATAATAAATGCACACAATAATTTCTGAATTTATAGTCCGGTCAAACTAAGATTAAACCTCAAACTAATTGCAACAGAAAATGTTTTAGTTCTTATCTATAGCATTATGACCTTTATATACACAGAAAAAAGTCCCATAAAATCTTACTTGAGGAAAACTCAAAATCAGCATTTTTAATTTCCTATGAAAATTAACATTGGAAGGGGAGACAACTCTTGTAAAAATTAGTCTTTTTTGGTTAGTTTTTGGTTGTTTTTCTTGAAATTAATGTAAGGTATGGCATTTGATGGGATAATAAGTTTGTATTTGGCTAAATTATATAATCTTCTGCTCATGAAATGTACGAAACCGAAGTGTTATGGGTAGTTTTATTTTTTTCGTACATTTTTCATTCAAGAAATTGCAAATTGAAGCTTTGTAATCATTTTAAAAAATAATGTGAAAATTTGGTATTGTTTATATCTGTATATTATATTTTTTCAGCAACTTACTTATCTAAATAAACTTTAAAACACAAAAAGAAGAAAACATGCTTAATTTTTTTTTATATTAAATTTGAGATTCTTTACCTTGACATGTTGAAAAATTCAATAAATGGTCAACTAATGAATTTCAAAATCTAGATTATAGCTTGATAAAATATATGAAAACACCTTTAGGGTTGTTTGTTATAAGACCACTAAAAAATGAATAGAAGCGGTAAAGTTATAATTTTGTATCAGTTTTTAGTGATATTTCTGCCTTTTTTGCAAGAGTTATCTCCCTTTTCAATGCAAATCTCCATAGGAATTTAAAATGGTTTTTATTTTAAGGCTTCCTCAAGTTAGATTTTATGGGACTTTTTTCTGTGTATATTTGGGGTATAGTGCTAAAGATTAAAACTTAAAAATCGTCTGTTGCAATTACTTTCGGGTTAGGGTCAAATTTATGCTAGATTGAATGTAATCTTTAATATATTCTCAGATTATAATTGATAAAATTTTCTAATAATGCTTTTAGTTCATTAATTTGTTCATAAATCAGGCTGTTTGATTTCTGGTTTGAATTGTTTTACATTTTGCCTTTTATACCTGACTATGTGGAATGGTTTTACTCATTGTTGAAGGCAGTATGGTGACTATAGTTGTTATGTTCTGTGTCATTTGGTCTCTTGTAGAGAGTTGTCTCTTTAGCAATCATACCACACTTTCTTATTTTATTGTTTAGCATTATTGATCTATAAATTGGATGGTGCCATACATTGCCATAATGAAATAAATTACAAGTGGTTGTTTTAATAAAAATCAACAAATGATTATCAAAGTAAATTTATTTTTGTAGGAATTATTTGGATACAAACAATTTGATGACATCTGTGTATTTCCACATGTTATGGCTGCCTAAAAGAGCAATGAATCTACACAAATGCTATATTTGGATCTGTTGTAATCTCCTACCTTATGTGTCATATGGCCTTAAAAGAAGCTCTTATTAGCATTATGCATATATCATATTATAAAAATGAGGAGATGTGGTATGATTGCTAACGAAACAACTATCAGGCAGACTCTAAACAAACTGGAAGTAATAAAAAATAAGCCACTGTAAGGCCTAAGCCCTTCAACAATGAAAAAAATTTCATACCTCATAGTTGATAATAAATAGCCTTATATGAAAAATGCGAAAAAAATCAAAGAGAAAACTAACTGCCTTATTTGTAACAAAACACCTTTCGGAAAAAAACCCACCAATTATGACAGACATGTCCCACACAACCACTGGACTACAAGCTCTTGACTTGGGATAGGCCCTAGTGAGAATGAGGCAGGGTTAAACATGTTTTTAAGTGCTTAACCCTCCCCCTTCCAACAACAATAGCAACACTTTATTTTGAGAGGGTTAAACAGTGTAGTCAAATAACAAATCTTACAAGAGGACCCCGTCATAGAAAAGTATAAACAAAAAAAAGTTGACAACAAAATTGTAAACATATACATGGCATACATTTGTATAACAATTCAGTATGATGAAAATGTTTAATAAAACTGCATAAAATTTATGAAGCCCGCCTCTGGGTTCAGGATTTTCTCACTGTGTTAAAGACGTTGACCCATTAGTGGACTTTGGCTGTTTTCTTTTTTAAATCATTATTAAAATGATCTCTTTGTATTTTCTTGTTTAGGGGGCAGCTGAAGCCATCTCCAGATGCAGGTGTTTCTAACTGTGTTGAGGACCAATTGGTGGCCTTTGGCTGTTATTTTTTTATCACTATTAAAATGATCTCTTGTTTTTTTCTAGTTTTGACCTGCCTACCTTATTATCTTCTCTAACAATCTGTCCTGAGTCTCGTATACTCTCCTTTAGATTCCTGGTTAATTGCAGCATTTCCTCGGCCAGTTTTTCATGCATCTGATGTTGATGCTGTATAACAATATCTATGTCTTTATCTGTTTTAACATTCCTTTGTCTTAATCCACTATCTACAAAGACAATTTAAAATATTACTAATTGCAAATTTAGTAAAGGGCTTTGCAGAAAGCAACATGTTAATATATATAAACTAGAGGCTATAAAGAGCCTGTGTCGCTCACCTTGATATATGTGCATATTGAGCAAAGGACACTGATGGATTCATGACAAAATTGTGTTTTGGTGACAAATTTATGAAAATTGTTAAAAATTTACTGTACCATGTAAATAGGGCAATTACTCCTAAATAGGTCATTTGACCATTTTGGTCATGTTATTAAACTTATTTGTAGGGTTTACTTTGCTGTACATTATTGCTGTTTACAGTTTATCTCTATCTATAATAATATTGAAGTTAATAACCAAAAGCTGCAAATATTTCTTAAAATTACCAATTCAGGGGCATCATCCCAACAACAAGTTGAACAATTGGTCGGAAAATTTCAGGGCAGATAGATCTTGACTTAAGAACAATTTCATCCACAGCAGATTTACTCTAAATGCTGTGGTTTTAGAGATATGAGCCAAAAACTGCATTTTACCCTATGTACAATTTTAGCCATGTCAGGCATCTTGTTTCACTGGCAGTGGTCATAGGACACATTTTAAACTACATACCTTAATGATGACTGTGGACAAGTTTGGTTAAATTTGTTTTAGTAGTTTCAGAGAGGAAGATTTTTGTAAGATTACAAAAATTTACAAAAAATGCTAAAAATTGACTATAAAGGGCAATAACTTCTTAAGGGGTCAACTGACCATTTTGGTCATGTTGACTTATTTGTAAATCTTACTTTGCTTTTATTTATTGCTTATTACAGTTTATATTTATCCCTATAATAATATTCAAGATAATAACCAAAAACGACAAAATTTCCTCAAAATTACCATTTCTGGGGCAGCAACCTAACAACGGGTTGTCCCATTCATCTGAAAATTTCAGAGCAGATAGATCTTGACATGTTTAACAATTTTAACTCCATGACAGATTTGCTGTAAATGCTTTTGTTTAAGAGTCATAAGCCAAAATCTACATTTTTACCCTATGTTCTATTTTTAGCCATGGCAGCCATCTAAGTTGGTTGGCCGGATCACTGGACACATTTTTAAAACTATATACCCTAATAATGATTGTGGCAAAGTTTGGTAAAATTTGGCTTAGTAGTTTCAGAGGAGAAGATTTTTTCAAATGCTGGACGATGGACGCCAAGTGATGAGAAAAGCTCACAAAGCCCTTTGGGCTAGGTGAGCTAAAAAACAGGAAATACAAATGTATATGCCATATAATTTGGACAATGCAATATTTTTAAGAGAGACATTATAATTTATTAAACTGTTGCTAATTTTGGTTCAGCTTAGCATATATTGTTCAACAGGATACTATCTTAATGTAATTTTTTCAGCACTCAAGGTTCCAACAATTTACCAGTTCTATCAAAGAATTATTTATAACTATAGCATTTTACATATATGTACATGTTTAACATTTAGTTCTTCTTATATGCATAGCACAAGTATTAAACTTGTCCCAATAAATCTTTATAAACTGATAAGCATGTCTAGAATAGTATATAGACATGCTCATTGACACTCACATCACATCTTCCTATATGCAGACCTAAGATGTTTAGGGGCCAGCTGAAGGACGTCCCCGGGTGTGGGAATTACTCGCTACATTGAAGACCTGTTGGTGACCTTCTGCTGTTGTTTTTTTCTATGGTTGGGTTGTTGCCTCTTTGACAAATTCCCCATTTCCATTCTCAATTTTACAGTTCCACATGATAATATACTGTTGATTAATCATTTTAGTTTTTTAGACTTCTTTACCATCAAGTTTATCTGTCTCAGGACCCAATAACTCTTCTCTTAAATCTTTTTGATGTCTAGCAACTGTCTTTTTCTGCAATTCTGCTGATGAAACAGAGTTATGTCCCTTAGCAGATTTTGCCACATTAGGAAGCTGTTCTGCAGCTAATGCTTTCTCTGTTACTGTTGGCTGTTACATGTAAGGAAGATAAAGAAATGAACTTATACATCTGAAAGTGTGTATTCATAATTTATATCAAAAGAACAGTATACATGTCTCCTTAAATATGTATGTTCAATTTTTCAAAATGACACATTTTGAATTACAAAAAAAATTAACATCAAGTACATGAAGAAAGTGTTGTTTTTTAATATATATCAATACTGTAACTTTATAATCACAATAAAAATGAACTTATTATTTCAACATTTATATTGAGAATGATATTAAATTCATATTCAATGTTACATCATAAATAAAAAGTTTTATTATTTGGGTTAAATGACCTTCAAAATTTGAGTAGAAGAAAAACAATTACCATTTTTTCTGCCTGAAGTAAACCTTTCAAGAATTCCACCTTACGAGTGTATTCATTAAGCATATCTTGACCTGGCTTCCTGAAAAATAATCAAAACAATATCAAAATGAATATTAAATTCTTTTTTAAATTACCACTATATATATCATCTGTTCATAAGTTATAATATCAAAGTAGTTATTAAGCTGAAGAATCAAAGGGACATGTTTTCAAGTAACTTGGGAATAAGGATGATGTAGGAATAATTGTTCTGGTATCTTACTAAGATAGAACTTGTTTTATCTTAGGAAAACATGCTCTAGTCACATCTCAGGAGTAAACGCTCTAGTAGCAGAGGATATAATTGTAAATTTTACCTAAATTTTTTTTCTGTTATTCAAAAAACACATTATTGTGAAATTGATTGATTGATTTTAAGTGTTTGTTGCCAGTGTCAGCTGACATCCAGATCATAACTCTTGACTACAAAAATGTATATCTTATTGGCAAAGAAAGCCTGACAGTCCTGACTACCCGAAGAGAATCACTGACCTTCAACAGAAAAATTTACAATTCTAGACAATTACATTTTGTAAGATTGGAGTTGAATGTACTTGACATGAGTGTAGTTAGAACTCACAAATTCAGTGAGGCCCCTGTGAAACCGTAATATCAGCTCACTATATATACATGTACATTCTATTTGTATAAATTCTCTTAAAATATAGTTGGCTAATGTCTAATCTATTAATGAATGCAAAGCCCCCTCCCTCCACTACCAACTTTTTTTTATGCATCAAATGGTCACACATGAACCACTTATGTTAAAATATATTACTTCAATTTCTAGATCTACATTATTAACACTGTACCTTCCCAGATATAATTCATAGGTCCAGCTCTTACCCATACTCACATCAAACCTAAACTAGTCATGCTAGTATGAAACTGGCTGGTGATTCTTTTTTAATTACTGTAAATTCAAAATTCAAGTTTAAATAATTGCGATTGTAACCAAGTTGCATTTTTCGCAATATTAGAAACATTGCAATAATTTCTGAATTGAAAGTAATGTAAATTATACTTACATTGATGACTTCTTAATCTGAGATAACTGGTCTTGCAGCGCAACAACATACTAGAATTAATAAAAGGAATAATAACATATCATCGTCCATATACCATGTAAATAAAACTTTTAAAAAATGTTTAAATTAACAAAACATGTGTTACTTATTACACAGTGTGCTTGTAACACAAAATGATATATAACCAGGGTTCACAAATTCCATATAATATTATAAAGCAAGAATGAACAAAAATGATTTGCTTTAGAGCAGAGAAATGGTTTTGCTTTTATACACTGTATATGATTGTTTAAAGCCTGACCCTTGACAATTAAGGGCATTACTATCCTCATGCATGTAAATATTAGAAAGCTAAAGGGGGATAATTAGTGCTTTGCATGTGTAGGGGTCTAATTGGGGGTATCCGATCCCAAAATCCCGCTTATGGTTTTGTCCAATTCCTGTATCCCGCTTACACCACAGTATGTATGTGAGCAATTCTCATTTTTTTGTCATTTCCCGGGTCCCGCAAGGCCTCATTTCTCGTTTTCACGGCACAATTATATGACCTTCACGTGTCACGCTTAAAAAAAATCAGCAATCCTGCGTCAAGCTTAGACCTTGTCCAAATAATTATGACGTTTGGCAAGGCTATTTTTATTTTTTTTCTGGGACGCCTTCGTCGTAGGAAGGCGTCCCAGAAAAAAAATAAAATAGCCTTGCCAGACGTCATAATTATTTGGACTAGCTTAGACCCCAATGAGACCCACTGTGTACTGAGGAACATGTATTTTTTAGCTCCTGCTTTGTGTTTTGAATATAACTCCCCATCCCTGGATTCAACCTTCTTCTTGCCAGACTTCATAATTATTTGGACTAAACTAATGATCTTATCCCTGTCACTGTCATACTGGTGTGCGCATGCGCTAGAAGATGGCTGTTTTTTTCTGAAGCTCCGAGATAGAGACTTATAATTTGTGAAAGTTTCCCTGTTTTTCGCATCTTTCAAAGATAATACACAGCCATGAGTGACCTTACATCTACATACACGTTTTAAAACAATTTTCCTACAACAACATTATTTTTTGATTGAGTTGTGGCCTTTTTATTAATCTCCACGTGGTAAACTCAGCATCCAATATGGCGCCCAAAGTGAAAGATATTTGTAACAATTGTAATAAGGATGTGGTATCTAATGACAGAGCCTTATCATGTTCTATTTGCGATAAATGGTTCCACATCAAGTGTGAAAGGGTTCCTGTCGCAGATTATGACTTCTTACAAAAATCAGATGATAGTATCCAGTGGGTTTGCAAGGGTTGCAAAGGGGCTTCCCAGAAAATTTGTAAGATGTTGACTTTAATGCACACAAGACAAGATAAGATAGAAACAGAAGTTGTTGGTCTAGCAAATAGTCTGAAAAATTGTAATGAAAGGATAAATTCAGTGGATAAAAATTTATCCCAGCTTAATGAAAACTTACCCAAGATGGTGTCACAACAAATAAGTCAGATTATTGATGACAAGTCAGAGGAAGAGAAAAGAGAAGCAAATGTTATTATATTTGGTATTCCTGAAACTGAGGAGGGGGACTCTAAAATGAAAGATACTGAATTTATTCAGGGGCTATGTAGTGATTCTTTAGGGATTGACAATATTGCTATTGACGAGATTACACGTTTAGGTGCAAAGCCTAAGAAAGGCTCAGGGAAATTCAGGCTTACTAGGTTAGTTGTTAAGGATAATACCTCTAGGAACAATCTATTCCGTAATGCTTATAAGTTGAAAGACACCAAGATAGGTGCTCACAAGAAAATTGGCATAGGCAGAGACCTCACAAAAAAACAGAGAGAAATTAATAATGCTCTACGTATTGAACTGGGTCAAATGAAAAAGGATTTTCCACATAGGAGTTGGGCCATTCGTAGAGAGAAGATAGTTGAATTGCCAAAATCGGGGATTCCTCCATGGGCCCCCGATACATAATGATAACAATGATTATTCAGATACTTCAAATGTAAATATGTTAACAGTTAATGTTGATAATTTTGTTCCAGTTAATAGTTATGTTAAAGTTACAGTTAATGACAGTACAAATGAGTTAAATATGTCGCAAGGTATTTCCAATACCCAACCAGTTAAGGAGGATAAGAAATTTACTCCGAAGGATAATTTGAAGTCGTTGAGAGTTTTGTTTTCAAATGTTGACACCCTGTCAAATAAGCGTTCAGAGTTTGAGGCACATTTATCAATTGAAAAGCCACATATAATAGGTTTATGCGAAATATATCCTAAGAACTCTATGGATAAATCTATATCATCCATGCTAAATCTAGCTGATTATGAAAAGTATTTACCGGACAAAGTGGGGGATAGAGGTGTAGTTATTTATATTCACAAGTCTTTGACTGCTTTTAAAGTTGACATTTTATCGGAATCTGCTTTTAATGAATCGGTGTGGTGTGAAGTTAAATTAGAAGGAACTGATAAACTGTTATTGGGCTGTATTTATAGGAGTCCGTCGTCTGTATCCTGTAATAATAAGAAATTAAATGATTTAATATGTCATGCTCGTAACTTAAAGTACAGCCATTATTTAATTATGGGAGACTTTAACTACCCTGAAATCAAATGGGTTGATAATGAAGTATCAAGTGGTATTAACACAGATCCTTTTAAATTTTATGAGTGTATGCAAAACAATTTCCTATTTCAACATATATGTACACCGACACGTTTTCGTACTGGTCAAAATGCCAATTTACTTGATTTGGTTTTCACGAATGAAGAAAATATGATATCCAAAGACTCTATACAAATGGATTCGCCAGTTGGGAAGAGTGACCATTGCATGATAACTTTCGATTTTTGTTGCTATTTGAATAATGAGAATACTTCTGGCGATCGTTTTTCATATTTTAGAGGTAATTATGAGATTTTTAATGAGACTCTAAACGACATTGACTGGGATGTTCTGCTAAATAATAAAAGCATTAATGAAATGTGGAAATGTTTCTCTACTGTTATGTCCGATAACATTGATAGATTTATTCCGAAGAAGAAAAATGACCGTAAATTTATAAGCCCACCTTTGTGGATGGATAGAGCTACTAAGTCTGCAATTGTCAAGAAACGTAAATCATGGAAAAAATATAAATATTCAAGAAATAATTTGTCATATATCAAATATGTGAAGGATCGCAATGAATGTACAAATACTGTTAAAAATGCCAAACTTAGTTTTGAACAAAAAGTGGCCTTAGAATCAAAGACTAATGTAAAGTCGTTTTGGAATTATGTTAACAGTAAACTCAAGACTAGATCAGGAATAGGTACGCTTGAGAAACCGGATGGTACTTTAGCATCCAGTACTGCTGACAAAGTTGAAGTTTTAAATCAGTTTTTTACTAGTGTTTTTACTCAAACGGAGGACTTGAAAGATTATGATACTAATTCAGTGTCGAACAATTATTTAAATGATATTAATATTTGTCAGGAAGATGTGATAAAGAAACTTAATAAATTAAAGACAGATAAATCTGCAGGACCTGATGGTCTCCATCCGAAAGTTTTATATGAAGTTAGACATGCAATTTGTTATCCATTGTTTCTAATTTTTAATAAGTCTATCAAAGAGGGGAAAGTTCCAGACGATTGGAAAAATGCCATAGTATCACCGATATTTAAGAAAGGGAAAAAACTAAAACCTGGTAATTATAGACCTGTAAGCTTAACATCAGTGGTATGTAAGATATGTGAATCCATTATTAGAGACAATATTATGAAGTTTATTCTTACAAACAATCTTTTTACTAGTAGTCAATATGGCTTCCGTCCTGGTAGATCATGTGTTACTCAACTCCTAGAGGTTCTGGATGAGTGGTCAGAATTAATTGATAGTGGTTTTCCACTGGACTCGATTTTCCTTGATTTTTCCAAGGCGTTTGATACTGTACCGCATCAGCGTTTATTTTTGAAACTTGAAAAACTTGGAATAAAGGGATGCATTTTAAATTGGATAAAAAGTTTTCTATCTGGGCGTAAGCAATGTGTTCGTATAAATAACACAACATCAACATGGTCAGACGTTGTGAGCGGTGTACCTCAGGGAAGTGTTTTAGGACCAGTTCTTTTCTTAACATTTATAAATGATCTTCCTGATGTAGTAGAGGGCATAGTGAAAATTTTTGCTGATGATTGTAAAGTTTATTCTAAAGTCTCGTCAGATTATGAGCAAAGTAAGTTACAGGAAAATTTGGACAGATTATGTGAATGGTCAGATATGTGGAAATTAAAATTTAATGCTGCTAAATGTAAAGTATTGCATATTAATCCTGACAATGACCTGCAATATCGTTATACCATGTTGGATGAATCTGGAAATTTTATTGCATTATCTACAGTGAATGAAGAAAAGGATCTTGGAGTAACTTTCGAGTCTAATTTGAAATTTGAAAAACATATAAGTGATATTTATAACAAAGCGCAGAGAGTGTTGTCTCTTATTCATCATTCTTTTGATTACATGGATCAAGATATGTTTCTTACTATTTATAAATCAATAGTGCGTCCGCTGCTTGAATATGCGACATGCGTCTGGTCACCGTATCTTAAAAAAGACATCCGTAAACTGGAATCTGTACAAAGGAGGGCCACAAAACTGGTGAAAAATATTTGTCATCTTAATTATGAAGACAGGCTACGTTCATTGGGTTTGCCAACTTTGGAATATCGTAGGGATAGGAATGACATGATACAAGTCTACAAATCGTTGCATGGTATAGATGACATCGACTGGATGAAGCTATTTACTTTAGCACCATCTAATAATACTAGAGGTCACTCATTAAAACTGTTTAAAAAACAGTGTAAGACCACACATAGACTAAATACTTTTTCAATTAGAGTAGTGGATCAGTGGAATAACCTGTCTGATTTAACAGTGACGGCAAAGACTCTAAATAATTTTAAGTCTGCACTAAATGGCGAAAACTGGAACCCTTATAAATTCATATGTTCGTGTTAATTAAGCGTTCAGCTGCGCACACCCAAATAAGTGTTTTTTACTATAAGTTTTAATATATATTATATATATATATATTAATTATGAGAAGAGAAATGCATATACGACAATCCAAGATGAGGGGTCAGTAGAAGCCTTTGGCTTATTTAAAACGACCCGAAGATAAAGGTATAAAGGTATAAAGGTATATGTCTGTTTACCTTCTCAATTCTCCAGTCCCACACACTTCTTTCTTTTGCCATATTTTCACATCTTATTAACAACCGACTGAAATTTATTTCAATCCTTGATGACATTCTTATTTTTCAAAAAGAAACAGGGCTTTTACTTAAATGATAAATCGGGCTATCTTGATAAATGTCCACGCAATCATTGTGAAGTCACCATATTGCATTCTACTGTGCTCTTTTGGGTTTTTGTCATTTTTGAAAGGATCGTTCGATTTTTCGGCGACACTTCCGCTGTCTTCAAGAATATAATGCAATGAATTTTTAGACAACTTTTGTATACAGTATGACATAATTTTTTATATAAAATATAACAGAATACCAATACTCAAAAATGTAAAATTAAAAAGATTGTATAAGATACTGAATATGTAGGCCCATTTTCTTGAACCAGAGTACAATAGTAGAACACACCTAAGAGATATGTCTGAAGATTAAAAAGCCAAACTGTACGATATAAACTACGAAGGACTCATTACATTCATATAAACATCAATAAACAAAAATAAAAATAAATTGCATAGGCCTACTTTTAACATCAGAAATACTCACATCATTGTTTAAAATTATAAATAAGAGAATATTATAGAATACAATCTACTAACATCTTGGAGATTCTGTCATGTATAAAGAGAGATAACTCTTTTTTGATTTGAAGAACTATGATTTTTGATATTTCTGGTTTTATAATTTTTATATAAATTTTCCATTTTTTTCTATATGAAATCTACCTCATTATACTTGATAATTTACTTCATTTCTTTGCATGTTGTGTATTTTCACCAAAAAAAACTTTCATATTTTAGTTTAAACAATATTTTATTTCAAAAAGTGCACAAAATATAATTATACAATATAAATGAGACAATATCTGAAAAAGTCTACTTTCCATGTCCCCCACTTCACCAGCAATTATTTTTTTATTCAACCATCTTTTTTGAAAATTTTAAGTTTCAGTATAAACTAAATTATATAATGCACCAACTCCTGCCAATTAAACACTAATTCTTGTATTTCTTCCAATAAAATATTGTAATTTAAATGTCCACCCCCCCTAAAATCATGTTGTCCCCTGTGTTTTTTTGAAAATTAAATCATTTAAATAATATCCAAATTAATTCAACAGGCGTCCGATTCTCACATATATGATATATTATATAATAAACTTGCCCCTAATTTGTCTTTTTATATTATAACTAGAGCATGTAATAAAATTTTGCAAATTTTAAGAGAAAAAAAAATTGTCCCCAGGGGTGATTTCCCTCCTGTTACCACTAGGTCTTTTTTACCTGTGGAAACGTTTACAAGACCAAGAGTTATTTTCCCATTATGTATTTTGAAGAGCATCATTTTCTGAATGCATTAGTACAAAGAAATAGATGGAAAGGCGGCCAGGTTTGAAAATTCAAGCCCATCCAAGGTACGAATTTATAGAAAAATACTTTATGGTGTTCTATCCTGTTATAGCATTTTCTTACACTTTCTGAGAATAATTTTAAGTGTGCACCACAACATTAGGTGTGTTTTTATGTCATCTTTTTAAATGTTATATGTCACAGGAAATACACTTACATTTAATGTGATAAAAAGGACAAAAACTATCGCGTAATTCCTTTCTGTTACGTTCTGTCATGTTACCTGATAAAAAGTAACAGCATAACCATCATCAGTAACAGGAAGGATGCTAAAGACAATTTCACTAAAGAATCGAAAAGTTTATCTACTATATGCCAACCATTTCATTTAATTTATATTATCACCACCTTATCAAATGAATTTCAAAATAATACACAGTATATTTAATAAATAAATAGGGTTTTTCCCTTTGATAACAGCAGAGAACATTGTGCAATTCTAGTATAGTAGATAGTAACAGCAAGGAATTTATTTTAGAATTTTTCATTAACTAGGCAGATTTTTCATCTTGCAAATACAGTTTCAAAGGATAAATGACATTGTTTGCTGTTATCTTCCAATTGTGACCGATCTAAAATGATGTATTTTTCTTAAACTTTAAAATAAAGCAGAAAAATCCTTTCTGTTACCAACTCTATCATGTTACCGTTGTCCTGTTACTCAAGACTCTTTCATGTTACCGACATATCTGACTATATTTAAGTATATTTCTAAACCTTTTGTATTGCAAATGCTAAAATCTATAATTGGCATTTGATAAACTATTGCAGGATATACTATTAAACCACAAATAATGTCTTAAACTTATTTCTTATTCCCATTAGAAACTTTTTAAAATTGGTTAGTATAGAAATGGTCTGTGCCCTGATGAGTCTATATGATGACATTCTAGCAAATAGTGTTTGCTGCTCTCAACTTGCCCACATATATAAAGAGGCTTGAAAGAACAATATTTTTTCTGAAAAAGGTGTTCATTTAAGCCACTGCAATTCAACCGGAGTTTGGCGTGAAGTAGTTGGCCTTTTGTACAACCAGCATTATAATATGTGGGGACTTTCTTAGTATCTCGTTTTATATAATCTTTAAGTGTAAATTTTGAAGAATTACATCTAAGATCTTGTGGAAGCCTGTTCCAATCACGAATAACAGATGGTAGGAAAGAATTTTGATAAAAGGTAGTTCTACAGTTCATATTTCGAACATTGCATATTTTATGATAATTATTGTATTATGATGCTAATGTATTTTGCATAATTGGTAAATACATGTGCTGTTGTCTATATATTGTCTAATCTCTATACGGAAGAAATGTGCGGATGTCTATTGTGTAATTTCTATACGCAAGAAACTTTAAAAAAAAATTAATACAAAACTGATTTCCATAAGTAACTTTTTGATAAGCAAAACAAATTCGCGGTTTGAGGTTTGATTTTAAACAAAAATAAGCATAATCTAGTTCACATTTTTAATTGTAGGCTACCCGATGTCCACCTCTAGAAGCCTGAATTTCTCCGAGGCGCTGCATTGAAGACCCATTGGTTGCATTCGACTCTTTGGTCGGGTTGTTGTCTTTTTGACATATTCCCCATTTCCATTCTCAAATTCATACTGAGCATATAGACGTTGATAAGCTTTATAGACACTTGTTAGTATTATAAAAAAAACTAATTTTGATTACAAAAACTAACTGTGAACAGTAAAAGAAAGTATACATGTATATGCTAGTATACTTTCTTTTACTGTTTAACACAAACGTAAACTGCCCCGCCCTTATCAAACTGTTAAACCCAACTCAAAACTGTATATTTCAATTAAGAAAAAAAGACATATTTAATAAGATCTATTACGAGCCACATCTGCAAAACTGCAAGTTTTCTATTTTAAACGTATTTGTTCAAGTAGGCCATTTGGTGGCATATATTTTAGAGAAAAATACTAGCATAATATGACACGGTACGGCCTCCAAATTAGGGGTATGTCTGGCGATTGTTGAACGTAGATGGAATGCACGCTACGAAGGAAAACAAATCTCTTGAACGTATTTAAGATAAGTTCTGGTCGTATCTGGGACGAAAATTCATGCTTTCGGCGTGTCTATGACGTTAAATTATGGGGGTGTTTTTTTTTACAAACATATATACCCACATAGGTTTAAGTTTAAGTCGAACGATCTTGAAGCGTAAGCAACGTGCCCAAAACGTGTCCCAAACTTTACTGCAGCGTTTTCAACGCGCTTGTAGCGTATGTATTACGTGCATGTAGCGTATACGCTAGGCACACGCTTCAGCCGGATGAATATTTTTATGCTGCATACAAAGTTCTTAGAGTTATATCGTTTACCAAGCGTATATCTTTGCATTTCGACGTACTTCAAACTTATGCAACGCGCGTTTAACGATTTCTTAGCCTTCCTCTTGCGCGTAACTAACGTATACGGACTTTGTCAATTTTCTCTGTACATCTGGTGCATGACGGTCTATACGCCAAAGTTTGACGCCTACGTAAAGCATTCGCCGTGCACTTTCAATTTAAACGAAACGAAAGAAGAGGGTGATAACCGGTTATTTTCGTGCAACGTGTTTTGGCATTTTAATTTCACGTGCACCCGTGAAAAAGATTCGTTATTCTCCGTGTTTCGTGAAATCGGTAAAAAGATCAACGTGCAAGGCATTTTTAATTGTTCGTTCATCATGGAATCGCAATGTTATTTCCGTTCTTCCCTCTTACGCCCCTCAATGAACATGTTATATATATATTATTTTATGCGTTTTAATTGACACAATTAAAATGTTTTAAATTTTAAGTCTGATTTTGATTCTTGATATAGTGTAGAGATATCAAGTTGCAACTTTATCTCATCTTCTTGTAATGTCATTCGTACACGAAGAATTCAATTCTGCTTCCTAGTAGTATTGGTATTTTTGCAGGTGTTACGCCCCTTGCTTATTAAAAAAATATCAATTATAAAATGTTGGTTAGTGCGGTCATATTATGCTTCAATAAATAGAATGAAAAAGAATTAATATCTCCAAAGGGCGCAAGCACACAACTAGTACTTTTATACGTAGAATAAATCTGTCAATTTTTGATATTTCATCAGTGTCGTAATAGATAGAATAAGTATTTATACTACTCTTGACTTAATTATTTATTGATAATTATAATTATGTTGTTCAATCACTGCCTCTCGTATTCTTGGGATCAATATTGAGTCGCTTATTTCAAGTTGAAACAATACTGCGATGTTTTTTTTTTCTTTGTGTGATTATTTTGTTAATCGTTACAAACTATTAATATCTATGACGTTGTTGTATGACATCTTTCAAAAACTAGAGGAATTCCGATTTGAAGTTAATGATAGCACGATTTATTTTATTTAGAAATCAGTACAAATGTACTTTAATGTAAACACTGATGCTGGGTTGATTGATAATGAGACAATTATTCACAAGACACCGAAGGATGTTGACGTAAATAACTATTATAGGTCACCATACGGCCTTGAACAATGAGCAAAACCCATACTATATCATCAGATTGTTACATGATATTATCGAATGCCACCAATCGGTTTTCAATATAGCGAAAAACTCCCGTAGCCGGAGGCGGCCTTCATCTGGCCTCTAAACACATATTTATACTAGTTCAGTGATAATGGACGTCAGACAAAACTCCGAATTATACACAAGAAACTAAGCGTCAGACATCAATTAAACTGATTGAAAGATTATGTCTTCATCATATGAATATCAGACACAATTCCTCCTGTGAGGGGTTTAGTATTTTAACTTACCTCCTATACATTTCTAGGAATATGATTGGTTAAAAGCGTCCGCGTGGAGACCGTGTATATTCAATATGAGGTCAGTAGGGAGGCGGGGCTTAATTCAATACACTGTTAGTAGTGGATTTACGACTTTGGCACTGTTTGATTATTTAAACGTATGGAAAATTCTGTTTAATATTGTTATATCAAGGTTAATGATAATACATAGTTATTGTTTGCATTATTGTTTTTAGTGCAGACCAATTGAAGAAGGTTCTTAAAATTGAACACTTAAACACTTTAATATAGAAATAAGAAGATGTGTTATGATAGTAAATGAGACAAGTCTAGTCTAAATTACTCAGTAAACTGACCCCGTTTATATCATATTAGGTCACTAACACACTATGTAACTCATGAAATATATGAGAAGAACATAACCCGTGTCATGCCAACAACTGGTTTTAGAATAAACGTGTTTCATTCCGATGGAAAGACCCAATAAGTGATCAATATTAAAACTAAAATATGCTATCTTTAATGACCTGACAACAGTATCGTAACTATATCACTTCTTAATAAGTACGTTAAAGGTTGTGTTAGCTTTTAAGGTGAATACTGACTTTTTTGTAATATAAACAATAAAAGATTGGTTGTGAAATACCCGAAAGTATAAGATCATGCCTGCATGTTTCAAGTTATATTTAAGAATGTATATAATTCATGTTAAGAGAAAACATCATGGCAAACAATGGAGCAATAAGAGAATGTCGAAATGATCCAGGTCACGCACCACAAAAGAATGGAAAGGAAAAGGGTTTAGTGACATGTGTAGATATATAAGCGGACACACCAGTATAATAAATAAGTCCCTCTACTCCCATTTCGATGTATTAAATAAAACAAAACTCAACACATAAGTAATGATAATAATATTTTGGCATAAATAAAAAATTACAATCATACATATGTCATAAATAATTTCTCATTTAAAGTCCATATTCTTGATAATAATTAATTTTCCAAAATATATAAATGCACTGGTAATGCACCAGTCACTTCCCAAACAGACATCAAATTCATCAATCTGCATTATCTGAAAAAAGACTAACTTCTTTGATTTAATAAGGTGTACACAGGCAATTTTCATTCACATCAATTTCACGTAAATTTAAATTCATGTGAATCTCACGTGAAATTCACGTGAATTTCACCTCAAACGAGCTTATACGTGAAACTCATGTGAAATCAGTTTATGTGAGTTTCACATGAATCTCATGTGAAATGCACGTGAAGTTCACATGGAAATTACATGAAATTTGTTCACGTGAAATTCACATGAACTTTTAAAATATTGTATTTCAAATAACATCTAAAATTTTTAATTTTTAAAAGTAAAATCATGAAAAATACCAATATTTTTTTTGAAAAGTTCACGTGAAATTCATGTTAAATTTTTCACGTGAGAATCATGTGAATCTCAATTCACGTGAAATTCACATGAAAAGTTTCACGTGAGTTTCATGTATAAGCTCGTTTGAGGTAATTCTCACATGAAATTTTTCACGTGAATTTCATGTGAGATTCATGTGAAATTCACGTGAGCAAATTTTGCCTGTGTATAATTTACACATGTACAAAAATAATCAAAGAATACAAAATAAAATTGGTGGGAGGATGGGTAAATTTAACGTGTTGAATTGACCAGTAAACTTTTCGAAATGACCAGGAAATATTTATATGAAATTTACCTGAAGTGAACAGGTATTTCTATTCAACCAATCAAATGTGTATAAATTACGAACGATAAACTTTTCTACAAATTGGTAACGAGTAAGGTCGAAAGGTAACGAGTTATGTCGAAAGCATCCGAGAAGGAATTAATTTTAATTTATCAAAAATTTACCAAGGAAGCACGCTCATAGGATAGTAATACATACAGGAAAGGAAAATTCACAGATGAGAGATAGAATCCATGACACTTTACAGATTGAAAGATCAAAAAGCGGGTTTTAAGATTCAGTAGAGATTTTCATCTTTACAAGAGAAAGCAGTTGAAAATTTAAACAGACAACAAAATTTAGTGGAAAGAAACCAAAATCTTCAGCTGGGTGGTTTTATGAAGATAATTATAAATTTTCAATTGTTGAACAAAAAAGACGACAAGAAGAGATGCAGGCTCAGGAACAAGTGATGGAAGATGACCTTGCATTGCTTCAGGAACAGAAAGAAAGGGTAAGCCAATTAGAAGGCCATATTCATGATGAGAATGAGATATTCAGAGACCTTAGGTATTCCTTATACGCTTAGAATTTTGCATATGTTTTATGTCAAGTCAAAATGTCAATACCAGCATTCAGAAATAAAAAAAAACACCCAACATTCATAATAAACCAAAGATGTGAAAATAAGAAAAAAAAATAATGTTTTGATCTTTTTATCATATTATGCTGATGAAGCTCAAACATTGAAAAGTTTACGGACGACGGGCGCCCAATGTAATACATCCGATATGCTTCGACATAGGACAAAAACAAGAGTTTGATATATTTTTAGAATTAGTTAAGATGTATGTTTCATTATTATGCGTGATTTCAATTGGCTAACATCATTCTCGCGTCATTCTTCATTTACAATTTCAAAATGAAGTGCATGCATTTCAAACATGCCATAATGACACACGTTTCAACAAAAAAGCGCACAGATAAGAAGAAAAACAAACTAGATAGTAATCGTGTTTTCATGATCATAGCGAAAAAATGTAATTAAGTATTAAATGCTTCCTTTAGCAATTTCATAGGGTTGTAACGGCGTGGAACGTGAATACATTTTTAAAATGAAGTGCTTCCAGGCTTCATACAAAATGTACTTCGGTCAACGCTTTCACACTCCAAAGAATTTACAAAAAGAACCATTCAATTCTTAAAATACATCATACTGCAGCCAAAACTGTGTCTTAAGAATGAAATTTTAAATTCATATAAATTCAAGTACGTGCGCTCTACAGCTAAGTATTTGTCACCTAAACCTCACAAAAAAAACCCAGCAAAAATAGTTTCATTTCGACCTTTAGTAAGTGTTCTACAACTTATATTTCAGCGCTGATAACTAGGTCCTTAAGTATTAATATCCAGGAACTTATGTAAAAAAAATTTTGTAATAAAATATTTAAAAAAATAGTGGAGTTAACTATTTTTGGAGTGTAAAAAAATCCTTTTAATGTTTAAGATCAATTGCGTGATGAAGATAGGCATTTTGTTTCTGTTGACAGTTTTGACTTTTCAACTACATTAACACTTCACTGACACCTAATTTTATCAAACAAAAGTTTTGCTATTTAATCAAATGGTCGTTTGGTAAATATGAATATAAATATATTTGGTGCCTGAAACTGTTTTAAAGCCTTCTGTAATGAGAAATATAAATATGCTAGATATACATACTGGAGTGTGTGATGAGTTAATTGAAGCTGATAATTTTCTCCTTGATACTATAAACAATATTTATGTACGTTTCGGCAACACAGTTTATTGACATATTGAATGTAATCCTATGGGCCCTAATTGCACCCCTTTAATACCTGCAACTTGTTTTTTTACTGTTATGAATTACAATTTATGTTCAAAACTCAGTATTAACCCGTCTAAATTGCATTTATTATTTATTTGATAAATGCAACAACACTTACCATTATTATTGATTATTTTGTTTTCTTTAAATAATAAAGATTTTAATAAAAAATATTGAGTAAATTTACCGATAGGGACTTACTTTAAATAAATCTAATGTAAACCGTTATTATTTTTCATAAATTTCGATATTTCAGTATTACACTTGCAACTCCTCACTAAAATTTACGACAAAAGGGACATTTTTTGTTTCCTATAGTTATTTTTTCATTTTTTGGATTTTGATGTTAATCTTCGGTGTTTTATATTACACAACCCGTTCGCTATGCCAGTGTATTTTGTATCTTTTGTATCTTTTTAGATTTTAATGATCGTAATCTATGTACTACTGGTAACGTATTAAATCAGGGATTTACCACCAATTACTTAAAACCTTTACTCAATTCTTCCATACATGTACTGGATCTACAACCTGTCGATACATGTATCCTGACAATGCACAAGGTCATAATTTTCTCTTACTGTTTATGACGTCTTTACACTGGATGTTGGCTTTGTACTGATTGATAATGCAGTCTTAGATGAATGATAATTTTTCTTATTAGTCACTAGTGTTATTTGCTTTGAACCATCTGTCAGTAACTGCGGGTACTTTTAGATCTGTATTTAGTATATTTTAGTTGTTTTGATGTAAAGTACCAAACCAAGACCACTCTGTCTTTTTGTTAAATGTATTTCTATGCGCATTTAACGTGATTCCGATTGAAAAGAAACATGGTCTGGTGAGTTTGAATTTTTTACATCACTTCAAATAATCTAACAAGTAATGTTGTGATTTTACGCACGTCCAGATGAATTGTCATTCTTTTGGATGTGACGCTTACATACATTGGTCCAAACATGGTCCATTTTGAAATCAACGACAGGTAACTATCGTGAACGCTGTTCTCGGCTTATGCAAGTCCTACCAACTATGTTATTCGTAAATTTAGCCAGTAAAGCGAAAATGTGTTAAAGTCCCATTGTGATACAGATTGGCAAAGTCACAGTATAGTTGGAGACTTCCAAAAACTTAAGCGTTACAACTGGGGGCAATGGTGGCATACATAGGCAGAGAAAAATAAAAAAAAATCGATTTAATTAAAGAATATATTTCGCTTATGTAAAGCTTGATTCCTACTTCGGATATCCCGGAGATATATGTCTCTGTTCGGAGTTAGCTATATTTTATGAAAAATAAGGAGATGCGGTATAATTGCCAATTAGACAACTATCATCCAAAGTTCAAATGAAGTAAATTTAAGCAATTATAGGCAACCATACGGCCTTCATCAACGAGAAAAAACCATATTTTATAGTCGCGATTAAATGAAAGGTCCAATCTCAGAAAAGGTGAAACAATTTTAACGAACAAACTTAACGGCCTTTATAACAAAACAATATATATATATATAAGAAGATGTGGTATGATTGCCAATGAGAGAACTCTCCACAAAAGACCAAATGACACAGACATTAACAACTTTAGGTCGCCGTACGGCCTTTAACAATGAGCAAACCCATACCGAATAGTCAGCTATAAAAGGTCGCGAAATGACAATGTAAAGCAATTCAAACGAGAAACTTACGGCCTAATTTATGTACAAACAATTTACGAAAAACAAATATGTAACATATAAACAAACGACAACCACTGAATAACAGGCGCAAATATTTGGCCCGACACATACATACATAATGTGGCGGGTTTAAACATGTTAGCGGGATTCAATTCCTCCCCTAACCTGCGTCAGGGGTGTAACAGTACAAAATAAGAACGAACTATAAAAATCAGTTGAAAAGGTTAAACTCATCAGATGGATAAAAATACAAATATTACAAGTACAAGTGGACTTGCCCGGGCACTTGTACATCCCATCAACAAAAAGACACTCAGTACAGATGCGAGAATACTCGCAGCTACTGACAGCTAGTTCAAATCCACTAACAACTTATAATGATAAAAAAAATAATGCATCTAAGACTGAATAATCAATCAGTACACATCCAACATACAATGGCTACAATGGATATAGTGAAAAGACGTCATAAACATTCAGAGAAAAAAATGACCTTGTGCAATGCCAAGATACAGTATATCCATGAATGTGTATAAAACAATAATATTTAGTTTGCTTTGACTTTACTTATACACTTACAGTGTTGAATTGGTAACCTTTTAGAAAAAGTTAATTTAAAGGATAGATCAGTTTACCAGGATCTTTTCTCCGGGCACGGTAAACAATATTTCCGTAAAACTGAGAATGTACTATCCCGTTTCAAATACGTACAACCAAACTTCAAATTAAATATTTATATCTATGAAAGAATTTAGTAAAGGTTTAAAGTAATTTGTGATAACGAAGTTCCAGGCTTAATTTACCAGTAATACACAGATTGCGTTCGTTAAGCTAAAACAAAACGTCACAAAAGACACGAGCATAGTAAACGAGTTGTGAAATATAAACACCGTAAGATGGTGCCCTTTTGGTGTTGCCTAAGGCACATCACCATGCAAAAAGGGAAAATAAACAATAGGGAACGAAATACCGTCCTTTTTGTCGTTAATTTTAGTGTGGAGTTTCCCGTTTTAAATTAAAATATCTAAATCTAGGAAAGGACATTTATTACCGTTTAAATTAGATGTAACGTAAGTTCCCTTGGGTAAATTTTAGCATTATATTGAGAAATTTCTTGATCATTTTACGAAAAATATCATCAAGATAACGGTAAGTGTTATTGAATTTATTAATTAAATGCAATTTAGACGGGTCTCTACTGAGGTTGGTCATACACTTTGATTCAAAACAGTGCAAAAACATGCCAGCTATTTTAAAAGGGGCCACAATCGCCAATAGGAATACAATAAGTATGCCAGTGAAAACACAAGTCTACAAAAACACATCATATGCCCTCTGATTTTTTTAAATCAGTTTATACTAGAATTTTGATATTCATACACTTTTTTCATCGACCATGACTGACAAAAATAAAAAGTTAAAATATGCTTCTTGTGCAGTAAATTGGTACCGTTAATGTGACGTGTATCTCAAGATTTTAGTATAGCACCACAGCGTTACAATATATGAGAAAATACAACCAAGGAATACACTTCACCGTTGAGGGGATTTCTGGAACAAGCATTCTTTTGCAGAACAAAATATTTTTCAATGACATTCAAGAAAAAAATTGTTGTTAAACTAGCTCATAAAATTGAGAATGGAAATTGGGAATGTGTCAAAGAGACAACAACCCGACCATAAGAAAAAACAACAGCTGAAGGCCACCAACAGGTCTTTTTAAAGATCTTGACGCATGTTTTGATCTTAATACACCTATGCAAAATGAACCAACATAATTTTCTATTACTAAATCTTGTTGGAAGACAAAACTGTTATTGAAATTATGCACACGATCGTTTCAATCATGATGTCGATCACTTTTATTTACGGTCATATGCAATTGGTATAAATTTATCAGAAGAAAATAGTGAAATTATATAATAATGAAAACCAATGCTGTATTCAAACCAAAACAATTTAGTGTTTTTTTTTTAAAGTGAAAGGAAACACAAATTATATTCTAATGATTTAAAAAGAAAGCACTGAGAATTTTCTTGCTGACGATTTAATGTCGTTCAAAAAATTTAATAATTTATTTTACATAAAGACGGTGACAATTGACTTGACTCATTTTTTTAACTAGATGTAAGGCAAACGCGACTTGATTAAACCAAAAAAGAACAAATAACAAACGGACAAATGTTGAAATCATTAATCAACTCTCAGACGACAAATTACTTGTCCATAATATAGTAATTACAAAAGTACATGGAACAAAACAAAGATAGTTTAGTTTTATTGTAAATTGGCTGGTGCAATATGCAATATATATATACATATATGTATAAAGTATGCACAATGGATATTGGGAAATAATTGCTTCCGAGTATTTTTAATTAGTTTGTATAATTAAATGGGTCAATATGCAATATAATTTATAAAACAAACCAATGAGGTTATGTGATCTTGACTATGCAAAATGGACATTGGAATACAATATCTCCGGAATGCAGTAGATTCTGCAAGATTGTTTAAACGATTGGAATTTAAATTACTGTAACTGTGATTCAACTTTTTGCATTGGTTTGTGAAGTACTTATACCATGTCAAGAACATGACCAAACACAATATTGCTAAACTGTTACAATAACTTGACCCCCCGGAAAGTAGTCATTTTTTTGTTGATATTTATGTGTATCGATATATCTCTAAATATACTGACCTTAAAATAGAATGTGTTGAATAAATAAATATGATTATAGAATTGATGTGCTCTCACTGGTAAAATTTTATAATCACAGTGACAGTTAATTAACCTTTATTTTTGATTTCATACGTTAGCAAACACTCAATGTTATTCAAAAGATCACCGTTTTATTATTGTTTTTGTATTTCGATTGAGATTAAGCAAATTAATTGGAAAAACATATTTATTTAAAAATAAGAAGTAAAATCACAAAAATACTGAAATCCGAGGAAAATTCAAATTGGAAAGTACCTAGTCAAATGGCAAAATCAAAAGCTCAAACACATCAAACGAATGGACAACAACAATAAGCTATTGTCGATAGAATTAACCTACATGAGTATTTTTTAAAGTTCATGTCATAAGCGAATGGAATCATGTATGTCGAAACAACATCATCATGAAATCAAGAGGAACTCTTTAGTGACCTAGTTTCAAGATACACGTACGATGCAAACAATTTCGAAATAGGCATTTTTTTGAAACCATTGTTACGAAGAATTACGCCCAAACAAACTACTATAGTTTCGAACTTCGTGCTGGGAAGTGCACATAAAAAGGAGAAACATGACACAAATCACAATTTTTGGAACTTTTACCATTAAAGTTTGCGTAGGATTCGCAATTGTTTAAAAAAAAAAGAAATTATTGAGGATTAATTCGGCTCATCGGCGATCTGCAAGGGTGGGAAAGACCTTGTTTATCCCAAAAATTCACGTTCCCCAAAATGTGAGCCATTTGGACATTGAAAAAATTCAGATTTGTACTCCCACTAACTCCTACAATTCTGCGCATTAATTAATACAACCACACGAATAGCAATCGGGTTTTGTTTCAATTATCACCGATTGAAACGTGCACAAAAACGTGAATGAACCGTAAGCATAGCTGTTACTATTATTGATCAGACAATCGTAATGTTCAGTCAATACAACTATTTTTGTAATGATTTTCTCTGCTAACAAGGCTAAAAATAGTCTTGATTACAGAAACTGAAACAAAGTTTTATGTATTTAGCTAACCACAATTACGATATTCATTTTATTGCAAGTATGGTTGACACTTATCTCTAATATGGAGCTTAATATGTTAAAATAGATAATTTTATCATTGTATATTTTATTAGTTTTGCAACAATTATTCGAAAAAAATCTTTTTTAAAATGTTGACAACATTAAATAATATGGATTTGTTTGCAGGTAACCTATCTATTCTTTAATGTGCAGAGAATGTGATTTATACGAGCCATTTATAACCTCCCATTCTAACCGGACGTGGCTACGTAATTATAAATCCTGCACATCTTAATTAGCAGTAATCGTGATTATTGGTTCTACAGGTTGGCAACCATCTTGGCTGAAAGCATCCCTTTGATGTTCAATGTATCTTGATATTTGATTTATAACAATGTAATCCAATGTAATCCAATTATCCAAATCATAGAGAGTCTACAGAACATGGACTCGACAATATGCAGCTTCGTTTCGTGTGTGTATTTTAGTCAAGACGTAATTTGATTAAATATTGAGTTGACCTCCGAAGATCTCCGATGGTCATATAAACGAGATTAACATAAATTATAGATATAAACTATAGAAAGGGAGTAGTTATCAAAGGTACCAGGATTTTAATTTAGTACGCCAGACGCGCGTTTCGTCTACTTTAGACTCATCAGTGACGCTCATATCAAAAATATTTATAAAGCCAAACAAGTACAAAGCTGAAGAGCATTGAGGATCCAAAATTTCAAAATGTTGTGCCAAATACGGCTAAGGTAATCTGGGATAAGAACATCCTTAGTTTTTCGAAAAATTCAAGGTTTTGTAAACAGGAAATTTATAAACATGACCACATTAATGATATTCATGTCAACACCGGGCTGGTTAAATCATGCAATTGGATTCTTCTATCATTAAAGATAAAAAGTATATTATGCTTATCCCCATTTTTACCTCTATAAGAATAATGTTATGTGGATCGAAACAGTCAATCAAATGATTTACCTTTGCTTAACTTTTAATTTTGACCTTCGTGTCCTTTAAATAACCTAACACGCACAATTAATGAGGTCACGGGGTTGCTTAAGCTTGTACACTGGGGAAAAAAGGATGACAAATTGAGTGCTAAACTCTCAGTGGTGGTTTTTATCTAACACGCAGTGGTATTTTACGTGAAATACTGTGGACAGGATAACACTTTACTCATCCTAAGTAAATCTTATTGGAAACACTTTGAAATATAAAATCTACCCCAAAAAATACAATTTAACCAGGACTAAAAGGGTGAAAATCAATGGTGGTATTACTCATTAAAGGACATTTATGCCTTTTAATCATTTCAGATCAACTTTGAATGATGAAGTTGGAATATAGTTGCCTATTTCTACCTTAGCTGTATTTAGTAAAACTTGTAGGAATTTTAGGACCTCCATCCTCTTAAACTTCGTACTTTATTAGGCTTTTCTTTACTTTTTTATTTTTCCAGAGTAACTGATTAGTATTTTGTAGACAAAATGCGCGATGGCGTAAATACAAAATTTCAATCCTGGTGACTATGATAAAATTATTTATAATAAGTGTACTTACTACATTACTTTAAAAATTAAAATTGAATACGATTGCTATATTTGAAGACAATTTCAAAATTTTAATCTGAATTTATCAAAATGATATTTCGCAAGTCTTTATAATAATATATTATCTATCATTATTGTCATATTTAGTTAATTGGATTCCCATGAAGATATTCTTCAATAAACATCTTCATATATGTCAACAATACTATTTTAGCGTTTTTATCTGATAGTTAGATTCTCACTAGATTAGACTTCACGAGTTATTGATCACTTGTTTATTTCCACATTTGTAACAGCCAATTGCATTTCTGTAAATGTTAGTGTACACACACGCGTAAAACAAAAACATAAAGTTATGCGACACCCTTTTACGAATTATTTATTTAAAAGTAGGTGAGGTACTATATAATAGAACTATTCTATGTCTTTATCTCTACATACAAGATGGAACTGATTTTCATTCAGGTAAATACTTTAAAATTTTTAAACACCTAATAGAAAAAACATGATTCTTCTATTTTAATATGTACTTCTTGACTTTAACTTAACTTTTTATTTTCAGTTAATTGTTTAGTCCTAGAAAATTAATACATAGGGATTTGTAAAAGTAATTGAAAATTTCTACTCATTGCAAATATTACTTGATAGTATATAAATATTAACATCAAACCTGTTTTTGTGTATGAAAATACATATAAAGTTTATGAATGGAAATCGCAAGAATCTTTAAGGCTCATCAGTAAATTAAACAAAGTTTCAGAATTGTGAAATATCTTAGTGGCAGGTTAATCCTCATAATGATACGTTTTAGCAAATAAAAAAAATAAATAATTAAAGAACTTTGATGTGCACAATAAGTCGAGAACCCACAGATTGTGATGGGGGGGGGGGGGAAGGTTTGTGTTGCTAGGTCTTTGTTTCATATGTTTTGTTTTGTCTTTTGATTTGTTAGTTTGATTTCTGCTTAAGAGCCTTTGTGTCCCTTCGTTATCGTTCGTCTCTCTCCTGTAATTATTCTAACGATCATATGCAATTAAAGATGAAACTGCATAGTATTTATATGTCCGGTAATTGGGACACTCATTAAGTATAAGATCTATCCAAAATAAATTGGTTATTGTGTTTAAATACCAGAATAGTTTATTGAATGTTTTAAATACGGTTTAGAGCAGATATGCATGTCATATGTATAGTGCTTTTTATATCTTGCAGATCATTAATGAATTTATGTATATGCATACCTTTAGTTACATTTTGCCTATATTATAACTAAAGTTATAAAAGTGGGACGAAAGATATCAAAGGGACAGTCAAACTCATAAATCTAAAACAAACTGACAACGCCATGGCTAAAAATGAAAAAGACAAACAGACAAACACTGCATCCTTAGCTTTCAAATATGTTTGTTTGAAAGTTGTTGATCAATGCAGAAAAACGAGTCGGACGAAGGAAATATATAAAAAAGTTATTTTAATTTACAGTATTTATGTTCTCTATTCAAATTCATCATGCTGGTTCCTTATATGGTTTAATGAAACAATATTGTACAATTCTGTCAGAATACTTAACGCATATATGTAGGTTCCTTTCGTTCTTTGGTGGTTACTTGTTGTTGTGTACTGTTCTATTGACCAGAGTTGGTCTTTCTCTTCAGTCTTTTTATCAAGATATGATATTCATAATCACTTTGATAGAGTTCTTTGATTTTGGGAATGATTTAGTTTTTTTTCGTATGTATCTAATCCAACGAATCGAATCGTAACATTGCTATCATAGTTATATTGATACATAGTCTATAAAAAGTGGTTGATTGATTCGTGTTAAAATATATCATATAAACAAAAATTGGTAGGGATCGTGACGCGCAGTCTTTAGTTTTCAATGTTGTGTTTGTGTACACTTATTTGTCTGTTTGTCTTTGTCTCTTTTTTGTCCGTTTATTTTCGATCTATGAGTTTAACTGTCCCTCTGGTATCTTTCGCCTCTCTGTTGTTTGGAGACAAAATAATGTCTCGTTCGAAATATTGAAACTTTATTTAACGAGAAGCATAGATCACTACGTAAACATAT
Source organism: Mytilus trossulus (assembly GCF_036588685.1). Classification (NCBI taxonomy): domain Eukaryota; kingdom Metazoa; phylum Mollusca; class Bivalvia; order Mytilida; family Mytilidae; genus Mytilus; species Mytilus trossulus. The sequence continues at coordinate 91,994,344 of NC_086376.1, forward strand.
ATTGAGTCAATGTAAATGGCTCTTTAAAGCTAGGAGCGTTGTGTCCAAAAGGTATATAAAAAGAATAGACAACTCATCTAATGACAATTTTGCCAGATGTAGTTGGAACCTTTATTTTGTAGTTGTTTCTAAAAGTGTATTATGATACGGCATTACTTTTAAACTTAAAACTGAATACGATAGCTATTTTGGACGATTATTTCAGAACTAAAACACTAATTTAACCGCCATCTTAAAAAAATACCATAAGAGGATACAATATAAATTAAACATCAACTGTAATAGATGTTAAATAAATGTTTTAGTCAATTCTTATTCCTCAATATCTACATTTGACTGTTCTAAAGCAGGAACCTAGTAAGGAGTTTAATATTATTATATTAAATTTTAATGTTCTTTGACTGTAGAATTTGAATTCTCATGGCAGACATTTGATTAATACTATTCATTCAATCGATTAAATTGAATAAATGTTTTATAAGAGTTGGCACGTCCTGGACATGTCTGAATATGTGTCACTGGATGTAAAACAAACAATTAGTATAAATATATTAAATTTATTTATAAAGGGTCTACTAAGTTCTTGATAATCATTGGTATTCGTAACGGAACGATAAACTCATTATAGATACCAGGACTAAATTTTGTTTATACACCAGACGCGCGCTTCGTCTACAAAAGACTCATAAGTGACGCTCAAATCCAAAAAAGTTAAAATGGCCAAATAAAGTGCAAAGCTGAAGAGCATTCAGACCGAAATTCCTAAAAGTTTTGCCGAATCCAGCTAAGGTAATTTAGAGCTTGACATATTTTATCTTCTTTCTCGAAGTTTGTAAGTTGCACCCTAGACACCCTTTGCTTAGTTTTATCGTTTTCTTGCTGTTTCATTAACATATAACACTCATTACCATATGAATTTTCATTATGCAATTTCTTAAGTCTTTTTAATAAGATATTATCTATTATTATTGTCATATTTAGTTAATTGAGTTCCTATGAAGACATTCTCCAATAAACGTCTGCATATATGTCAACAATACTACTTTAGCGTTTTTATCTGATAATTAGATTCTCACTAGATTAGACTTCACAAGTTATTGATCACTTGTTTACTTCCACATTTGTAACAGCCAATTGCATATCTGTAAATGTAAGTGTACACACACGCCTAAAACAAAAACATAAAGTTATGCGACACCCTTTAACGAATTATTTATTTAAAAGTAGATGAGTTACTCTATAATAGAACCATTCCACGTTCCTTTCTCTACATACAAGATGGAACTGAATTTCTTTGAGGTAAATACTTACAAATTTTAAACACATATTAGTAAAACACGTTATTCTTCTTTTTTGATATGTACTTCAGGACTCTAAATTTGCATATCATTTTTAATTGATTGTTAAGTCCTATAGAATTGATACAGAGGGATTTGGTAAAGCAATTAAAATTTTCTAAACATGGCAACAATTGGTTACTTGTGTTTTAATAAATAACAGGGAAAATGTATAGGTGTCACGAATAATAAGTTCCTCATAATTTACGATTCAAATGTTAGAACTATTATGAACTATTTTCTAGATAGCGGGTGATTGATATTTTCATAATACGGTTTAGAACAGAATATGCATGCCGTATGTATAATGCTTAATATGTTTTTGAAAATCATCAATTAGTTTTTATATGTCAAAGTGACTTTTCGTTTAAACCTAATTCACGTATCAAAATGTTGTTGTTACCCTTTGTTAAGAGGAAGAGGTTGTTGACTTTTTACGTGTTCGTTATTCGAATTTTACACTGTACTGCACACAACAAATGTGTTTGTATGACAATAGTGTCAAAATCAGAAACACCTTATTCCTCTGTCAACAGTTGTTTAAAACGGAAACCAAACCACTAGTTTTTGGTGGGGTTCGTGTTGCCTATTCTTTAGTTTTCTATGTTGTGTCATGTGTACTATTGTTTATGTATTTGTCTTTTTCATTTTTAGCCATGGCGTTGTCAGTTTATTTTCAATTTATGAGTCTGACTTTGGTATTTTTTGTCCCACTTTTAAAGATAATATAGCAAATACAAAAGCAAAGAATGGAACAGAAGACGAACTAAACACAACATCATATGTCTCATATGATTTGGTAATAAGAATAATTTCCACAGAAATCGGAAACTGTGTTAAGCTTAATTTCTACAATCAAAGTCAGGTCATTTTACGGTTTACAACTTTGACTGGTTACTTCTGGTAAAGTCAAGCTTTATGTATAATTTCATTGGTTTTAAAATACAACACGTACCTATTAACCCGTATTCAAAATGTATGAAAAATCTCTTCACATTTTCGATATAAGGGAAGATATTACAATTTTACCTTGAAGTAAAACTATCAAAATCTCAGTTTCTTTTTTTATAAGATGCAAAAGCTAATGATCTGGTGCCGTTTCCAGGTGTCTTCAGCATTTTTCATCTGATGAAATTTTCTATTATTTCCAGTCACTATATAGTGTTACAACTTTAAACGCAGCACATACATAGTATTTGGAAAGGTACTGCCATTGCATATGTTCAGTATTTAAAAACAAAATGAATATATTAAAAAAGAAATGATGTCAGTAGTTGAGAATGACACAACTTTTCATAAGCCAAATGACCTATTTGCACAATTACAGAATGCATTTACCTGGTTCTGGTTTGAAAATAAATGACAGTATACAAAACAGCAGAAGCAAAAGTAAAAAGTAAATCGATATGTACCATCGTGAAATTATGAGGTCGGCAAGAAATGAACTTTTTGATAATCTACTCGTTCCCCAAACCTGAAATAATTCCATCGTCTGCCTTAAAAATGCTTTTTAAATGAATGTGACCGTCTTTAGCCTGAAATGCATGTCATACTGACCGTTTCAGCATGTGTTTGGTGAGTAAATGAAAACTGCGTCTGCCAAACAACTGTTTACTCTCAGTTTGTGTTTATCGTGACTTTCGATCTAAAAACTAAAGACGTTCCGAAATCCTGTATTGGCCGGATCGAAACTCGGCCAATATAGAAAAAAAATCTATATTGGCCGAGTTGACACATTTAAATTGCATAGGCAGTTTTCATCATAGTTAGTCCAATAACAGTTTAGTTAATCAATAATATATAATTTTCTATGTTGAAACTGGTGTGATGGTATATCTGGATAGTTAAAAATCTTAACATATTGTATGGGCATTTGTATAATAGAGATTTCGAGATAGTATATGGATATTTGTACATGTCGGATTTTGAGCTCGACATATTTCACAAACATTTGTCTGATTTAGATCTTGACAAACCTTAAGATTGACGAACTGTGTGGACATTTGTCAGATTTAGAACTGAAAATATTGTAAGGATATTTGTCGGATTTAGAGCCAAACATTTTGTATGGACATTTGTTCGATTTAGAAGTCGACGTATTGTACGGAAATTTGTCAGATTTAGAACTCGAATTATTGTAATGGTATTTGTCGGTTTCAGAGCTTAGTATTTTGTATGGAAATTTGTCAGATTTTGGAGTTTGGCATATTGTAAAGATGTTTGTCAGATTTAGAGCACGGCATTTCTTTGTTACTGAAGAATGCTGACCTGTGAATAAACTCATCAAAGTAACTGGATTAAAATTTTCTATTAGTGCCTGACGTGAGTTCGTCTACAAAAGACTTATAAGCTCGAATTAATTTGTTAAAAAAGCAAAATTAAGTACAAAGTTGAACAGCATTGAGGACCAATAATTCATAAAAGTTTTGCCTAAGGTAATCTATTCTGTAGGTAGAATTCTTCTTCTCGTTTCAAGGTTCAATAACCAACGCAGAAAATTTATTAGTGTTTCTTGTCTTTTTTATTTATCACGAATGATTGTCTATGCGACACCCATCCATCTGACCTTAATTGTCGTGGATGGAAGCTGGTACAATGTAAACAAAAACGACACTGTTAAATATTCAACAATAAGCAAAAACCGTATAATCGCATACATGTGTGCATTGGGTCGAAGTAATTATTAAATATTGATATAAAAGAGGGACGAAAGATACCAGAGGGACAGTCAAACTCATAAATTGAAATAAACTGACAACGCCATGGCTAAAAATGAAAAAGACAAATAGACAAGCAAAAGTACACATGACACAACATAGAAAACTAAAGAATAAGCAACAGGATCCCCACCAAAAACCTAGGGGTGATATCAGGTGCTCCGGAAAGGTAACCATATTCTGCTCCACATGTTGCACCCGTCGTTTTGCTTATGTTATAAGACTTATCATTTATAAGTCAGAGCACAATACAGAAAATATTTACTTAAAAAATTTAGTACTTAATAACTACGATTCTTTTATAAGAATATTGAAATAGATAAAATTTTAATTAATGTCAACTTCGATATAAACATGATGATGCACGGAAATAGTAAACAAATGATATTTCAACTTGACAAAAAAGTTCCTATTTCAAAGTTACATAAAAAAAAAGTTGTCAACTGTTCCACTTTACCATGTTAACGTACAAAGTAACGAGATATGAACAAAATAGCAAATGAATACCATTTATGTATACTTTGATATACAACTCTTAAAACAAAAAGACAGATAATCAAGAGTCGTCACAAAACACTACCAAAACAAGGATGAACAATACAAACCGAACAAAAATTTGGATGCACGAAATGTTGTGTCCCTCTTGGTTTTGTGAGCTGAAGACATATACATTATACAAATATGAATAGTGATGCTGCGATCAAGATATATGTCTTAGGACTATTTTGTGTTATTATTTATATCCAATTGCAGTTTAGATATTGAGTTCACTGTAATAGTGTCAATTTCTAGATTACAGATAATGTAATTATTTCTATAGACGAAATCACAAATTGACTTTAAGAACCATAATGAGTATGACAGTAATTATCCACTATCATGGACATTTCAATTTGCCAAACAAAAACATACTTAACCAAAATTATTTCAAGCTAGACTGAATAGATAACCAGGTTATCCATATAAGAACACATCGGTCAATGTAAGGCCATTAACCAAATCTACTGTTGAGTCACGTTTTGGTAAAACAAGTTTGACGTGGCTCGGTATTTGAACATCCCGCCATAGCGTTATTGTTCATTGTACTTTTTTGTATTCTCGTCTTTAAATTTGCTAATGTACTTTGTCTATAGAGTGTCTATATGACATTTTTGTTCTTAATTGAAAAAGTTATTTATTGTCATAGCGATTAAAATTATAACACAATGTTGACTGCTGTACCCCAATTTTTTACAATTATTCCTCACATGTCTATTGGTTTAGCTCACACATTTTTTGTCAATTGTGGAATTGATTTTGTCATTTGTTAAATGACTAACCGTATTAATTTTCCTTGAAATTCGATTATTAACCTATTTGAATTCTTTTAATATATATTTAAGGGAAACATGTATAAAATAAAATGTACAATGTTGTTGCAATATGCATATTTGTTTTGCTAAAGATCTGACTAAAATAGTACAATTAAAGTTGAGATAATGTCTACAATAGAGTAGCTGCTAACATTGAATTCAGATATGTATTACTGATATACCTTAGTTAAAGAACTTTATAATTCATTTAATTTATCTTTCCAAATTCAGAGAACTAAATTTACTTTGTTCAACAATTTGTTTATATTTTCGGTGTTTTTGTACGTTGTTTGTCTTCGCGTCATCATCCATAGCTCTGACCGTCTCGTTTATGATTATCATTCAGATGTATTCTGATCCTTTAGATCTTTCTCAAGACTTAAAGAGCATTTTCAACGCAAAAACATGCTGATTTTAATCTAGAATCATTGGTGTTTGATGACTTTGATAAAGAATGCAAATGACACTTTACAAATCTGATGCATCAGATGCGATTTTCTGGATAAAACTTCAACAAGAAAGCTTAACGTCAAAATAAATGAAAATCAAGGAATGGTAGTTACGTACCGAAATAATTTTAAGCGTAATAAACAAATAAAACGTAGGTGTACATCAAATATATTTTATGAATTAGAAATAATCAATGCCATGTTAAAATCATATAGATGTCAGTCGAACCATAAATTGGCATATTTGTATCAACTTTTATTATGTTTTTTCAATAGTTCAATATTCCTTAGCATATCAATTTATAGATGTGAACTTGAACTTGGATACACAACTGAGTCAAGAAAGTTCAAATTATATAAAAGAATTGTTGTTGTAATGAACACTTACAACTTCGATAACAAAGATAAGATTGATACCGTATTGTCAGCTATAAAGTCCAAAACATGACAAAACGTGAGTTTTACACACGGTATGGGTTTTGGTTATTATTAATTGAAGGTCGTACGGTGATATATAGTTGTTTTCGTCCTTGTACTTTGGTCACTGGTGGAAAGATGTCTTATAAGCAATCATATGACATATTTCCTAATTCTTACTCTAGATTTATAGAATAATTCTGAATGTAAGAATTTCTAAAAAACAAATAGCTACCATCTGATGTCAATTGAAAAGGGACGAAAGATACCAGAGGGACAGTCAAATTAAAAAAAAAGAAAATAAACTGACAACGCCATGGATAAAAAAGAAAACAAAAGACAAACAGACAAAACAAAAGTACACATGACACAACATAGAAAACTAAAGAATAAGAAGATGTTTTTGCTTGACATTTATGTTTTGAACTTGATGCAGTAGTAATGTTTCAAATTGCATCTATAAGGGTTTCACTAATAGAGAAAGAGTTAATACTTTAGACTCATGGTAAGTCTTCTTCTGTACTGATATGTCAGATATACACACTGATCATGTGATGAAATGATTACAGTCTTGTAAAATTACTGATGTCTCAAACTTTTTACTTGTTTTGGCTTTCTAACTATTTTGATCTGAGTGTCACTGATGACGAAAAAGACTGACGTATCACAATAAAAGCCAGGTACCTTTGATAAATATTTGCAACAGATTTGCATTTCGAAATGAATATCTCTTTAGTGATACTTGGTGTCGAAATATTAATTTCCTCATTGTCAATATCTCTGTAGGTTAGAGCAAGTGGAACATATTTACTGTAGGAAGTCCTTTCAATACTTTAAGTGTAAGAGTAAGAAAAAACTCATCATAGATACATGGATTCAAATTTATTATATGCGCCAGACAGGGACGCTCGAATCAAAAATGTTTAAAAGGCAAAATAAAGTACGAAGTTGAAGAGCAGTGAAGACCGAAAATTCCTAAAAGTTTTGACTAATACAGCTAAGGTAATCTAATCCAGAGGTAGAAAAACCCTAGTATTTCAAAAATTCGTTTTGTTAACAGTTAATTTAAAAATTAGAATGTTACTGCGTTCGAAAGGCATCATGTGTTTCCGGGAGATTAAGTATTATACTTCATGTAAAAAAACTAGTCGGCAGAAAAACTTTGTTTAAGCTAGTAAAATATGTATGAATGCACATCTCTGTAAATTTTATTTCGATTCTAATGCTGTAATTGAACATTTCTGTGTGGTTTGGTCTTGATGAGGTTGTGTTTCATTTCGATTCTTATGCTGTAATTGAACATATATAAATCTATGAATTTAGAAATAATATGTTATCCAATAAGGTGGTTCAGTCCTTTTTTATGAGATGTCATCACCAGGAACAGTAAAAGTAGGAAATCACGAAGAAGTGGTAGCTAATTTTGTAAAGCTTTAGTAAAGCGTTGCATACTTAACTCTTCCATGTATGTTTTGAAGGTAGGGACTATGATTTCTATCAAGTTTATGGCTTCTTATTTAGTATATCATTGAAGAGCATCCTGCAAAGTGATGCAATTTTACTTTTCAGACTACCTTCAGTTATCATTTTCCATTACTAAATACATCAAAATGTTACTATTTATTTAGAATAAAATGAATTCATTGTGGTTCAACATTTTGTTTTATATAAGAGATATCATCAGATGTAGAGATAATGAAAATTGCATTCGCATCATAAATATCCTCTTGATGTATTTTTTTCGTTTAATAACCCGGAATATAGCGAACACTGACATCGCAATTATAGAAATTACCTTGAAATCAAATTATCAACTGAGACAAGAATGTCTGATTTATGTAAAGGTCTGTAATTGAAAATGTACACTGATTATGATTACAAAAATAAAATAATGGCGTAAAGTCATGTACAATATGTTCCGTCATGTCAAATTGTCGGCTTTCTAGACGGTATTGGCATTGCTCTTTGTTGAAGGACACGTTGTGATATGTAGTTGTTAACGTCCTTGTCCTACGATTTCTGCGTGTAGTTGTCTTATAGACTATGAAACCACATTTTTATATGTTCATACTATATTTCGGGACTTGAATTCTTACTTCAAGATAATGGTATTGTAGCTTAACGTTTAAATTAAAGTTGAAGTAGAAGTTTCAAATAACCACACCTCATTCTCAGCACCAACAGAGACAGACTATATCATTTTGTACATTGTGTACACAGATAAAACTAGTCTGTATAACGTAGGAAAAGAAAGTTTGCAAATCTACAGATAATTTGGGTCCCAACGAAGAGTTTCAATGAGGATAATTTGAATTGCAATCAATCTTTTTAAAGCATAAGTTTACTTATTAAAATTAAAAATAAATGTTATTAAGCTGACGAAAACCTTCTTCTGTAATCAAAATTATTAAACATATGTCAGATATACTCACTGGAACTGTGATGATTCGACAGGTTGTTCTAGTACTATAGAGACTTGATGTACTTTCGTTAGTAGACTTGACTTTTCAAGGAAACTGACTTTAAATAATTTGATATACATACATTGTAACATAACATTACTAGATTTTGTTATTCCAGTTTCACACGAGAAACTATCTATCAAATGTAACGAGATTAAAGAGACATCATTTTTTTATTCCTTATTGTTAACTATGGTGTTTTTTTTTAAACTTCGGTATAAAACTTATTTGACCCCTACTTACGAAAGAGTAAATGTTTATAACAGCCGGAAAGCTCTGGATATTAAAATGTTAATCGAAAGCATATTTCAGTTATTATAAAGATTACGTATTGAGATTGTTTTCATCAGTTACGACTGAGAGGAGATAACTCTTACTTGTTTTGTAGAACACAACCATTTCATTCTTTTGGAAACATAAATAACGCGTACGTGTTATTATTATATATTTGAAAGTGTTTCTTTTAATTTTAAGATAGAATGAGTACAAGCATACACGAAAGAGAGAGATTTTTAAAAGGAAGTCTTGTATTTTTCTTGATCATAAATATAGTGATATATCTTATCATAATGTGATCGACAGAAACTCAGTTTTGTGAAGCCGTTAAATATTGGCGAAATAAAATAAAAGAAAATTCAAAGTGATTAGTCAAAACAAAAACAAAATGCAATATCTGAACGAAAATTCAAAATCTCCTTAAAGACAAACAACATATACAAATAACATCATAGAAAACTAAAGACTGAGCAGACTATCACAACTGAAATTTGGGGATGATCTCAGTTCCTGTACACGTGTTACTCGCCATTTTGCTCATGAAAGTTCAAACCCAGTGATTTTTTTTTATATGTAATAGGTATTTGCTTTTGAATACATGATTTTACGTACGAAGCGTCAAATTAAAAAGTTATAAAAATACTTTCTACTCACGACCTCCCATAAATAAAAACAACTGACAAAAATTAAAAAAGAAAAAATTACAAGAATCTGAAAAATATAACAACAAAAAAATAACAAAATTATAAACGTATACCTGGGTCTATTATACGAAAATAATAGTCGCAGCATATATAGACATTAAAAATTCTTAAACCAAACGATTGATAATAACGAATAGACATTACTGCTTCTATCGCAAGTGGAAATCGATTATAATTTGCTAATCTCACAAAAAAGTCACGAAAGAATGCTACTTCACTATTAGAAAACAATGCCTGCTTAATCAAATCCTAAAATAATGTAATACACTTTAGTGTTGTCTCAAATTGAGTAAAGGGTCACTTTATATAATTGTATTGAATATTGACACGAAACATTAGTCCTTGATGTTTTCCGACAAATTTTATTATAGATTTATCTTTCTGTTTCGGTAAATGTTTTTTTAAACGATAGTCATTCGTTTTTTGTTTCCGGATTTTTCTTCTCTTTTTAATTTCTGAAACGTTTCAATTCAAGAATAATGTATGTATTTCAATAGCAACACGACGGGTGCCACATGTGGAGCAGGATCAGCTTACCCTTCCGGGTCACCTGAGCTCACCCCTAATTTTCGGTGGGGTTCTTGTTGTTTATTCTTTAGTTTTCTGTGTAGTGTCATGTGTACTATTGCTTGTCTGTTTGTCCTTTTCATTTGTAGCCTTGGCGTTGTCCCTTTATTTTCGATTTATGAGTTTGACTGTTCCTCTGGTATCTTTCGTCCCTCTTTTATTGGCTTGACTAGGATGAAAAAATACTGTGTTTGCTATACTTAAATAAAACTTATCAATAATCATAAACACTCTTAAGTAATTCAGTATGTTTTTAAAAAAATGTTATAATAGAAATAGTTTGTTTGGCTGATGATATCTTGTAGTTTATATTTCGAATATGTTTTGACAATATATTTTGTGATTGTTTCACTTTCAATTATTTCAATGATTTTGGGATCAATAGAGACCACTGCTGTCCCTCTTGTACCGAGTAACATTTCCTACTATTTGAATCGCAGTATACTTAACTGCTCTAAATATGTTGATCATTGACATTAGGATATTAATGCTGTATGACAGACGAGCGTGTCGTCTACAAAAAAAACATAAGTCACGCTCGAATAAAAACGTTTTGCCAAATAAATCCAAAATCGTCCATTCTGATCTCAGTGTAGAAAATCATTAATACGACAAAACACCACTCGAATTTAACATGCCTAACTCAAATTATCTTTTTTTTTTATATATTTATTGCAATTCCAATCTATCAACCAGGACTAGAAACCGAATATTTGTCCAAACTATTTTTTTTTTCAATTGTAATGATTTTTTTATATTAACTTAACCGTATTAGGCACAACTTTTTTCAACGCTCTTCAACTTTGTACTTGTTTGGCTTTGTAACTTTTTGGTCTGAGCGTCACTCATGGATCTTATTTAGCCCAGTAGTCAGCACTTCTGTGTTGACATGAATATCAATAATATGGTCATTTTATAAATTTCCTGTTTACAAAGCTTTTGTATTTTCTTATCCCCGGAATTAATTACCATAGCCGTATTTGGCACAAATGTTTGAAATTTTGGGTCCTCAATGCTCTTCAACTTTGTACTTGTTTGGCTGTATAACTATTTTGATCTGAGCGTCACAGATGAGTCTTATGTAGATGAAACGCGCGTCTGGTGTTTCAAAATATAATCCTGGTACCTCTGATAACTTTTTATTATATGTAAACATCTGATATATCAAATAATCGCGTTAAACAATGGAGTATGTGAGTTGATGGGTTTTGACTGCACATAACAAAAGAAAACATAACAGACAAATGTCTATATACTATGACATTCTGAATAACCTGTCAATTTAATTCTGTTGAATATCTAACATTTCCGAATATAACAACAAGGATTTGTATTGTTTTATGCCATTGCAATCTTTTGCTATAATCAATGTCGATTGGGTTATATTTTTGACATTAACACATGCTACCGATGATGACTTAGGTCGATTCGTGCCTGGCTGAGATTCTTTTGAAATTTTTACAATAACTGATATTCTACAAATATTTGTTTCTGGAATCATTATTTCCGAAAGATGAAATGCATAAGAAATGTCGCCAAATCTGACTTGATATCATCAGCAAGACAGCTTTGGTCAACGCTTTATTTGAACTCTATTTGACAGTTAGCTGATTGGCAATTGTACCTCAGCTCCTTATCTTGTAATATTTTTCATTATTTTACTGTACATTTTATCACTCAATTGATATAGATGGAAATGAGAAGACGGTAGGAACAGAAAAATCCACATGTACACAAAGTAATTGAAAATGGTCCTACCTATTCCGAAGTCACATAACATGTAAAAATTGGTATTTGATCATAATTTGGGTTCTATTTTTAAATTAACCGTTCATTTCAGTTGGAACAAGTTTAAAAAATATCATATGACATTCTTTTTTTCTATTTATTCAAATACAGATCTATTGGTGTGGTTGTTGATTTCAATATGGTGTTGTTTGATGACATTTTTATACATCTTCTTTATTGTTTATAAAGTTAAGAAATAAAACTGTCACAAAAAGAATTTTTAGATCATCTTTAAATTTGTTGTACCAACCTGGTGATCTTATATCAGAACGCCATTCATTAGTTTACACCAACTAAATTATCTGAAATATGTCAGAGATAATTCAATAACAGATAATTTTTACCCAATATTCAGATAATTTTTACCCAATATTGTATTTAGTTATCAGTAAGAAGGAAGTACATTCAACTTAGTTTAATATTTACGAAGTTGTGAGAATATACGTCTACGTGACAGCACAGAACAAAAAAAAGTAAAATCACAAAAATACTCCGAGGAAAATTCAGGACGCAAAGTCCCTAGTCAAATGGCATAATCAAATTTTAAAACACATCAAAGGAATGGATAACAACTGTCATATTCCTAACTTGGTACATACATACCGAAATCTAAACAACAGAAACCAGTAATAGACAAATGTCCATACCATATGCCAACCTCTAAATTACAATTCAATTACGAGTCTAGACAAGTATTCAACAATATAGCAGAATTTTCAAGGATTTACTATTGAGGTAAATTCCCTATATGACAAACACATGTGAAATGAATATATAAACTCAGAAAGAGGAAACTAACTGAAAACGCCTTGGTAAAAACGACAAACGAAAGTTCTCAAAATGCAAAAAGAAAAAAGAAGCTAAGGACAGCGCAACACAACCACACAAAATCAACTACTGACGATATTTCAGTAAAAGAAAAAAAATCCACATTTGAACAATGTATCGTGGTGTAGGGTACTTATTTATTCCTTTTATTTACGAAAAATTATACGATGAAATTGACGGCCCGAACATTAACGTAAGCATAACAAGACATAAAATCAAATACTAAAAAGCAGATATGATACAGGTATTACCTTCTTTACGACAAACAATGTAAAAATAAACAAAACTAAAAAATATCGTGATATAAAACAATTGCACATTGTTTAAAATATATCATTTCAACGGAAGTGACAAATATAACATTTACTGTGAAAGCAATAGAATATTTTAATAAAAAATTTAAAATGAACAAAAGGAAAAGAAAACTGATTTTATTTTTGCTAATTTATAAAGATCAATCAACTTTAAATAACCCAGGACTTAAGGGGATAGACCTTGGTTCAGGGGGATAACTCTTTAAACCAGTTAAGCAATTGTTAAATCAAGTATTTTCAATGTGTTTTTTAGCATTTACCTGAAACAGATTGGAAATAATCTAGGTATCTAAGAAGCTTAGAAATTATTTATGAAAATGGCTGACATAAACGTTCTGAAGATATCTTGAGTTATTTCCCTTTAAATAGGTTTACCTGCTAAATAATTGGTAAATGAATTTTGTCAACCTTTTTTAATTCCTTCACCATGAAAACTCACTTCCGAAAAGACTTTAATGAATGCTTTTTTCTGGATAATATTATTCCCTTATCCGCTTCTATTAGTTTGAATTAAATGAATTTTAACTGAACTGAAACGTTTCATGCAATATATAGAATATCATAAACAGAAGGATATATATGTTCACATACCAGTATTGCAATTTTGTTGCAATCGTGCGTACCGTGCTGTTTAATCGATTTGACGTTCAAAATTAGTTTGGGCAATGTATTTTCATTGTTTTCTATTCTCCAATTTATTGAAAGACCCTTGACAACGACCACTGCTATTCTCATGTAATCATTACTTATACTTTTTGACTGTTTGTCATGCTCATTATAATCTAACTTTCGATGTTACGCGTCTTCTGATTGACTAATATCGTTTTGTTTAAAATAATAAATGTCAGTCTATTTGGAGTAACATAAAAAAAAGTGATTACACTGTTAAAAACCCCACTACGCACATTATTCAGTGTGCACCACATTCTATTTTTATTATTTCTTCATAGAAAGAAACATATTACAGTCATTTCTTCATAAAATTGATGCTCGAGGGGTAAATTCTGAATACTTATATTTAGGCAAATGTTTCTGTTGTATTCGTTTTTCTATATCGATTTATGAATTTCGAACAGCGGTAAACTACTTTTGCCTTTATTTATACTAATATAAGATCTATAAAAAATATTTGAATAACATAAGAATAACATAAAAAAGGATATAAAAAACCTTTGCTTTATATTGTTCAATTTCATTGTGATGCGTTTATTTTTCATATCTAGTTTGGAGAAAATAGAAATAAGATAAGATACGCGTTTCTGGTTTATGAACTCGTCTCTCCCTGTACTGTAGTGTAAGTTCTTCTGTACGCCTTTGTAGTTGTCAAAGATCTTTAATTCCCATCCTGTCATATGCAGAATATTTTCAACCATTTAACCATTAACATTGCCAGTCAAACACATGGAAAGGTAAAAAGTTCACGGATCGATCGACCTAATGATACAAGACCGCGAACCAATAATTGCTATATCAGCTAAATGCATTTGGGAGCTAGTAATATATATATTATGAAACAATTCAAAGCAGATTTATTGGCAAACGTGACGCAAATGTGATAGCAGATCATCTTTAGTAACAATCAGATTCATATCAATAAACTCATAATAATTACCGGGATTGAAATTTTGTATTAGGCAAAACACGCGTTTCGTATTCAAAAGACTCATCACTGATGTTCGAATTTAAAAAATGAAAAAAGCTAAAAAAAAAAAAAAAAAAAGTACGAAGTTGAAGAGCTTTGATAACCGATCGTTCTCTTCATTATTATTAATTGTTGAATTATAAAAAATGTATATATACCAAAAAACTGCATTTTTTTTAGAAAAAATTACTACCTATACGAACATAGAATATATATGATATACAGTTTTTTCATTGGTAGCCTTATAACGTTTGTCTGGACAAAGTAAGGTGGGACAAAGTATGGTTATTTATAATTATCTGAATATTATAGAACTTTCTTATGTTGTACTGAATGTATTGAGAGTTCATGTCAACATAAGATATGCTTTATTTGAAGCATTAACCTATGCACCAAATAGTCATATATCCTAGCAGTATTAACTTGTCGCTGACATTCCCATCCCCGTCCGGGTCTTTAGTTTTGCCTAATTCATTTCATAACAGTTTATTTAGAAAATATATATACATATGGAAAGATATCTGTAATTCGTTGTCGATTTAAACTTTCGATCTCCGGTCGGTTGATTTCTTTATAAAAGAGGGACGAAAGACACCAAAGGGACAGTCAAACCCGAAAATCCTCGACGTGTGGTTTGTATGAGGACAGTCGAAATTTAATTTTCTGTCAAAAGTTTCTTGCTTTATTCTTTATATCCTATTGTCAGTCACGACCAAAACAAAACAACTTTTGTTAAAGTTACATAGTAGGAACACATCTTGTTTGCAATTAATAGAAAAGGATTGCGTTAATATCGTATCAAAATCAGTAAAGACACACCTTCAACCGTAAAAAGTTCTGCAATATAACATTTCTCCACAAATTTTTAATATATTTAAAAAATCACGTTTTTGTAAAAATTTTACGGTTTCGGTATGGGAAATTTCATTTCATATTCGATGCTGTGGTAGAATCTCTCTCTATATATATTATGACAGACATAATGAAATGAACAATGAGGTTTATAACTGTTTTTAAACTAATCAGACTCGAAAAGAAATATACAAAAATCATTCGATTGATAGTTGCTAACAACGCTTGTTTCTTGGTGACAGAAGGATAAAAACCTATAATAATAATAAAAATAAAAAATGAAAACGGATTGCATGGTAAAGACAGATTATTATTAACTTTTGTGTTCGTGTCTCATTTACACAAATATTACACTAAATATTATAAAAATTATAATTAGTTAGAAAAGCTTAAGATAATGGGAGTCTAAATTAAAGATGATAGAATTTGTTCATACTTTGCAAAAACGAAGTATATATTTATATATGATCAAAAATATAATAAAATTGATAGGTCACCGCGCATTTTCTCAAGCTACACGTTGTTACATATTGTACAGGCAAACCCATTAGCATGTGATTATTAGCTTAACTAAATGGTAGTATTGTAAAATTAATTACTAGAAGATAGCTGTTAGAAAATGCTTTGAGAATGTCAAAAGAAAAGATAGGGTCACCGTGCGTTTTTTGCAGCTAAAATACAAAATAACAAACGTCAATGAATATGCCTTCAGAAAATGCACTATTTCAGAGTTACCTCACCTTAAAATGCCAATTTAAAAACACTAAAAATCAAGCAATGATAATTGGTATAAAATATTAATATTAAAACATTAGTATCTTATAAGTTTGTTCTTTAAAATACAAATTCACATTAATTATCTACATTCCCACATCAAATTTTACTAACTTGATTGAAAATCTGGACCTAAGATTCGCCGTTTTTTTATAATCCAAGATGGCAAAAGACACCCATTACACCTTAATATCAAGTTCAATAACATTTACACTCTTTAAATAATGTACTGTTTCCTTTTTTAAATTTCCTTTTGATAACATTACATTATTTAAAATTTGTAACAGTGATGCGCCACAAGCTGACTGTATTTAATCAGTTTGCATTATAAAAATCATTATTATTATCAAAAGGCAAAACTATAAATTAATGTTCTACTGTCCTTAAAATTGGTTAAAGTCATGTTACAAAATAGAAGATTGGGTTTACTACAGTCTTAACTGAATGGATTCGTAATTGAAAAAAAAAAAAATAGGATAATGTCCTTGCTTGCACTTAAATATTTTAATATGCAGTAGTACTTCTTTACACAAAACCTATATTTTGTATCTTCTAAGTTGTATCGATGACCGCATGGTATAAGTAGTTGGACTACTGTAACAATAGTCTGCCACCACTGAGGTTCTAACTTTGTATAACGAATGTTGCAGGGGCACTCGACTCAAATCTTAATTTGGCTGGATTATCAGTTTTCCGACTAAAAATCGATAGTTTTCAATGTGCACACGGGTTTTCTCCACCACAATAAACTCACCTCTAAGAAACAGTAGTGATGAAAATGGGGTTTAACACTAATCAATGACTTATACGTGTGCATATATATTTACACCAATAAAAGCACACCAAGGTAGCAGACTTGAATGTTGTCTCCCAGACACGCGTACGCGTTTCGTCTACAAAAAAAACTCGTCTGTTATGATAGAATAGAAAAAATATAAGGCCAAAAAAATTGCGACGTTGTAGGGCATTGAGGTGTCAAATTGATTCCTTGCTTTATTAACATAAAACAGAGTAAAATATCAAAAATACCGAACTCGGTGGCAAATTCAAAACAAAAACCCCCTTTTCAAATGACAAACTGAAAGGTCAAACGCATCAAACGAATGGATATCAACTGTCATTTTTCTTAATTGGTACAGGCATATTCTTATGTTAGATTTAAAACTAGGTTGCTGGTATAAAAAAATGTTGTCCGTTTTTTCTTTATGTTTTCTTTAAAAGAAAAGCAACCTTTGACGCAAATACCTTAATTGAAAACAAAAATATTTGACTTAGAAACTATTCCTTGTGAATATGTAAACAAAGATTAAATGTAAACAGAAAACTCCGCTGGTATCGCTCACTTATTTTAAACTTTTCAAAACAATGGCTTTTGTACTCGAATTAACTTGGTGTTGCCAGAAAGACCAAAACTCTCATTCAGTAACATGAGGCCAAGCATTGCAACAATTCAAAAGCAAATAACAGTGAAAACCTGAATACATTTTTATATTAAGGTGGTACCTAACACTTTCTCTAAGGTTAATTTGGCTCGTTTTATTTTCATAAAATTTTGCCAAAGTATTTACTTTGACCCTTTAACAAAAATATTAAAATATAAAACATTTTGAACCAACCGTTTTGTCAGAAAAATTACTCTGGTTATATAGCAATTTGACAAACACTAATTTTGATCATTGAGAAGCTTAATATTCCTTTTACAACACAACGTAATTAAAACGTTTAGCTGACTTTACAGAGTTATCTCCCTGTAGTGTGAGGTACCACCTTAAAAAACATAAAACAAAGGCCGAGAGAATATCATTACCGGACATAAAAACATTCTAAACAGTAAGTAAAGAAATGATTGCGAATGATACAAAAATATCGATGAAGACCAAACATGTGAACAACTATGATGACTTTTCGACCTTGATATATGTATGTGCTTTCACAATTGAAAAGTCCGAAGATTGCTTTATCAATAAGTGGAGGTCAAGTTCAGACGAATGTAAACACGTTTGTTTCCCCCCGGATATTTAGTCTGAAAAGAGGCTACTTACATGTATAATTGTTCTTTTCAGATATACATTTGCTAAATCAGGTCTTACAAAGTCACTTCCCTTCGAACGTTAATTTCAATGGACATCGTCTACTTTAATTACCTTCAATCAAAAATGGGCGAAAAGTTCTTGTTTAATGTTAATAAAAAGGACACCGGAAAAGTAAATAACAATTGCTGCTATTAAAGCCTTTCGACTTTCAATTGAATCGAAAACAAATATAGAATAAGTATTAAGAGAACAATGATATCATATTTTTATTTTACGGAGTTAAACACGGATAGAGTTCAATGGTACTTTTCCGTGCACTTTATGTATGAATAATGAAAGTTAAAACCAATTGCTGACAAAACAAAATAAGTTAATCAAAATTGAACTCAGGTTACTAAACCCTGATAGACATATGACGTTATCTACCTTGTAAAAGGTAATTGTAGTTGCGATATTGACATAATCTTGGAACTTACATAAGTATCAAAAGAGACATGTCATGAAGGTTACACATTTATATTGTATTTTGGACACATCAATTTTTGATAACGTTTTCCTCTACGTTGTCATACTTTATTTTTTGTCATGAAATTATTTTATGAATTGTCATATCTCTAACTCTTAGACGATTTACCCTTTCCTTGACGTGTTCAGTATTTTTATTAAACCAACGTACGTATCCTGTGATGACAGGTATTTGGTTAAAATGAAAATATTCCTGTTTACTTCTAAATTGATTATTGAAACGGGAATTGGTCAATCTTGTTTAATCGGAATCGCGCAGATCATTCTTTCGGTCACCTTAGAAAATAAAAAGTCGGATTTTTTTTTGTAATTTCATAACGAACTTTATACGACACGTTCTACTTATTAGTTTTTATGATCTTACCACTTTCTTGCTGACTATCATTATCTTCTGTACAATAAAAGGTTGGCCTTTGATTTCGGGATAAGGAGTTGCAGTCGACTTGCGGTTTTCAGAAATATTTCGTATATGATATTACCAAACGAGACTAGTCACCGATTTATACCTACGTAATCAACCAAAAAGTTCCATATGTGGAAAAGATCTGCCTATCCTTCTGGGGCACCTAAAACATCCGGATTGTCACAGTATTGATTTGTTTCATTTTTATTTGTTTTTTTACGTTTTGTCTGG
The DNA here is from genome assembly GCF_036588685.1 of Mytilus trossulus. Lineage (NCBI taxonomy): Eukaryota > Metazoa > Mollusca > Bivalvia > Mytilida > Mytilidae > Mytilus > Mytilus trossulus. The sequence continues at coordinate 92,014,015 of NC_086376.1, forward strand.
AAGAAAACCGTTTGATTTTTAAAGTTTTTTTTTTTTTTGGCATCTGCTTCATCAGTTTTGCATTTGATCTTTTAGGTTTGATTATGCCTTCAATGTATCTCTTTGACTGTATGATAACCATCATTTCCCCTGGAAGCTCATTTCTTTGTGGTTGTTTAAATTTGTTCACATGTTTGCGGTTGTCTAAAAAATACATGCAGCATACGCTCTTTTTAATGACATTTTCAAGCAGTAAAAAGAGAAAAGTTTGATAAAGCAAGGAACAACATGTGTCGAATATTACAAAGTAGTGCACACATATTTACCTTATTCAAAGTTTATAATAGAGGTTGTTATTCACATCGTCAAAGAAGTTACAGAAGAAAAAATGTTTAAACATTACCCTTCATACACAAAGAAAGTATATAAACAAAGAACAGATTTTTTTCGGGTTACAACGACAACAGAATAAGAAGTGGTATGGAAATAGCAAAACTTAAATTTCGCAATCACTAGATAATAGAGAAACAACGATTCATTGCCGATGCATCTTATCACAACGATACTTAAGATACAAAACAACCAGGAAACAAATAGATGACGGAAAAAAATCAACTGATAATAAAGTTTTACAGTAGAAATAAGGAATTCCTAATTTAGATTAGAAGATGGTTATGTTGTAACTGGTACGCTTTCGTGTTTGTCCCCTTTTACAATGCTTATAAAACAATGTTTTGTGAAAAGGGATAAGCAGGAACTATCTGTTCACTCAGCAAAGAATTGAAAAGATGAACCAGATCCCATGTAGTGAAGAGGAATTCGTATACAAGTTAAGCGACTTGGTTTTTGATTTGTTTGTTTCGGAGTACATTATGACTCTATTTCACTGATAAGGTTTAAGCTATTGTGGTCAGATGAAGCCTGTCATATGGGTTCGGGATTTTGTAGCTGTGTTGATGACCAATTGCTGACCGTGTGTTAGTTTCTTCAATTTTGTTGATTTGTCTTTTTAACACATTGCTCGTTTCCATTCTTTGATCTGTTTATTGTTTATTATGGAGACATTTAAGTTGGATGGTATCTCTATAAATCATCCTGACTCGATCTTCACCTTTTGTTTGATAAAAGTTAGATTTCTGCAAAACATTAGATATAAATTGCAGATTACCTCATCAATCTACAAGAATCCCAATTGCGTGAAACGAATAGAGCAGAAATACATTGTGCACAAAAAACATCACTGTGAGTAGCATTTATAATTAGCGTACAATTTGACATCTTCTTTTGAGCAAGAATTTAATAAAAAAGATTCGCGGGCTGGCTTTTGTGCTGGATTTATCCATCATTTTTAAAGCGTTCGACGGGAAAATAAACTATTCAAAATAATAAAATAAGATAAGAAAGTAAAACAAAAAATAAAAAAAATAGAACGTAATCCATGTGCAACATAGACAAATTAAATATCGTTATAAATAATATGTTTAACATTATATAGTTATTTCAAATAGTTTCTTAAGTTTGCTTGAGTGATTGTTGGTCTTGAACGCTAGAAAAGCAGTAAATTATCTATTTCGACCACTTTTAAACAGCATGGAAATTTAAAGATTGTCTATCTTTATCTGTAATGGTGTTTGATGAATTGAAAAAGAAATATGAAGGATGAAGGTCACCTCACTTTCCGAACCGTTCCATACTTTTCAAATAGTTTGTTTTCTTTCGGTTTACGGTTAACCCTTGATTTTTATCGTATTAATTGATTAATGAGTTCAATAATCGATAAATTACTGTTATCAATAATTTGTGTACACATTTGAAATGAATTTGGATAGTCGAACCTATATATCACAACAATGGTTGTCTTCAATTGGGATATATCTGCAAATGAGACAACTGCATCGAGTCTATAAAAGTAAAAAAATGTAATAACTGCACCGAGTCTATAAAAGTGAAAAAATATAATAACTGCATCTTTAAATAGCAAGGAAAATATTTTTTCCATGATATAGAAAAACAAATGAAATCGGTTTACGAATGATTAAGAGTTGACATAACAAAATGAAATAATGAGTAGAAGATGAAAATCTGATAAATATAATTCAACAACAAACGAGAAAAAACTTAAGGTGGCGAAATCGACTTTGGTAAAACAAAAGAAAAAGCAGATTTTTTTCTTTTTGGGTCTGATATTTGGGACTATACAAAAAAGGCCTTTTTTCTCAAGTGAAAACAAATGAGTCAGTCTCTACATCACGTACATTGTATGCGTATAATCAAGTAGTGTGAGTCGTCCTATCCTTTTAACAGGCCTAGTATATTTAATATTATTTGCAAAGCAATCCTATTCTAATTATTAAGAACAAAATTGAATAAAGCTTGGCATCGTTAAAGTTATAATCATTTATTTACGAGAATAAAATCAAATTAAACTCGCAATGTAGCAGCTGTTCTGATAGCAATAATCTCAAATACAAAAAAGGATTGAAATCATTATTATTTTTATTTACAGTTACAGGGTACGATGATCTACATTGTGAAAGATAATAATTGCTTAAAAGAGATAAACACAATGTAGTTAATGTCAACTTCATCCAATATAGTACAGTTGTTAGTTAAATCAAAATGATATACTTCATATGCATTCAAAATTGACAATGGAAATGGGGAACCTGTCAAAAATACAATCTGACCATAGATCAGACCAATGGTTCTCCAACGTAGCGCGAAAATCTCGCACCAAGAGGATGTCACCAGCTTACCCCTAAATAAAAAAGTGCATGTTTTTTTCTAGATCTCAACCCCCCTCTATACCTCTAGTCGATTTAGAATAAAAAAAAAACGAAATAGCATTGGATAGTCAATTGTTTTTGACTTAAAGCTTTTTTTAAAGCAAAAAGAAAAGGGAATAGCGGATGGTGAACTTATTGCTGAAAACATCTCGATTGTTCTTCTGAAATGATAAGAAAAACAGCACATGGCTTTTTGACGAGTCGTATCTTCAAAATCTGAATTCATAATAAATCCACATCTTCAAACATTGTCAGCAAAATGAATGCCAAAAATGTTTGGTTAAGACTCATATTTATGTATTAATAATAACAAACTGTTGATAATGTTTAGAAGATACAGAGTAGAAAGAGATACAAGCTCCGTCTCTGTTGCAGTCAATAGCAGTTGCTATCAACACTGTGTAATTATGATAGATTGATTGCAGAACATTCTTATATTGATAGCCTAGTATTTTTTTTTTATCATAATGTACATGATGTACATACTGAAAAGATCATTGAAGGCATAATCGCGTAAACCCTTTGAAGGGGTTATAACCATTATTTGCCTCTAGATTAATGATCCAAATTAATTATCTAGATTTTTGTTTTGTTATTGTTCTGTGAAGAACGATTGATTGTAGAACTAATATAAGGTTGAAAGTCTACAATCTTAAATGAGATTGTTTTGTCATAATGTTAATAATGGAAAGATCAGCGGAGGCACCGTTGGTTTAGCCTCCGAAAGAGGTTACAATATATTTTGATTGTGTATCTTAATAGCAATGCTGCACATTAATGTCTTAAGATTTGTTTTATATTTGTTTTGTGAAGAACGTTGTCCTCGAGAGGAGGATAGAAACTGTCCAAAGTCGAAACTTAACGATTTTATACCGTAATCATAAGATTACTAAAACGTTGCATTATGATGTAATAATATATTGCAAGGCCTCAAAACTTTAGTGCAACTTTCATAAAACGTAGATAACGCAGCGTTCTATCTCATATATTTGAAAATAAAAATAATTAGAAAAGTGCTCAAGAATAATTTAGAATTCCGTTAAAAATACGTTAACAAAATAATGATTTCAAAATTTAAGAAAATAAATGAAATTCCATATGTACGTGTCTTTCCAAAGTCAGGAACCTGTAATTCAGTGATGATCGTTAGTTGATGTGTTACACATTTGTTTTTCGTTACTTTTTTGTACTTAAATTAAGCCATACGTTTTCTCGTTTGACTTGTTTTACATTTGTCATATCGCGTTTTTTTTATTGCTGACTATGCGGTATGGGCATTACTTATTGTTTTTTAAAGGCAGTACGGTGACCTTTATTTGTTAATTACTGTGTCATTTGGTCTCTGGTGGAGATATATTTCATTGGCTATCTAACCACATCATTGTTTTTATAGTAGAAGTTAAGACATGCTGAAAAAAGTTCACTAAATGATGAATTGAAATTGAGACGGAGAACTTAAAATCCTTGATCCATTTGCGTTCATTATTATGCATTTACAGGTATAATTATGCAACAGACATTATAGATCATTAATATAATGTTGAAAAATGTGTTTTTGAGACTTAATCCATAAAATTTTTTGCAAGGTAACAAAATATCTTTGTAACATACTAATGGAAAATTAATGGAACAAGCAATGCACATTATTATAAAAAGTTATGGTTTAGGATCAGTAAGTTTGATGTACAACCTGTTGAGTTGTTTTTATTTTAGGTTTGTTAACGATCATAGACCCATGATATCATCGTAGCCGTGCTTGAAGATAATGTACTCTATTTGACTGACTACATGGATAGGTTATTATGTGTTGCATGAAGGTACATACACGTCTTTTTTAAGAATGTTGTCAGGACAAATTTTATACTTTCCAAGGCATAGTGTTGTACTGATTCTAATTTTCAGACAACCAATGTGCATATATCAGATTATCACAAACGGTAAACATGATTTATCTGGTTGTATTACTTAGATGCCTCAACATGAGTCTTCCTTCTTAATTTTAATAGATACAATACGTTGCATTTGTTTAATCTGGGTAGATATTAATGTTGTTACCCATTCTTCTATTGCCAGTTCTAGTCTAATTGCTTGGAAAGTTTGAATAATTTGGTAAATGAGCTTTCTATCGTTAATTGATGTACACGTGCTGCTTATGTATTACTTTTCCGGTATGCTTGAGATACTGATAAATAAAACATTAATGCTTTTGATATTAATGATAAGAATCTATTCGCGGTATTTATGATCATCATTAAACATTGACCAATAGATAAACCATTATCTGATCGTTAAAATGCTCTGTAAGAGCTCGACTTAGTGTATATTGTGTATATATCAGTAGGTAACGGTTTATTTTGTGTTATGTAAATACAGTCAATGATAAAAAATAATGTCATCATGGTTTTTGTTAATGACTTTTTTGTATTGCGCATTAACATTTCTAGAGGCTTTCTATAGTGCGTATGTGTCGCTTTAAAATCGTCTCATATTCGTTGACCTGTCCAATTAGTGAGAATAAAGATGCTGCGACTCAGCTTGATATTTCAATCGTTTTTGTAATTTACCTCCGTAAGATAATTGTCACATTTAAGCATGTGTGAATGTTCTAGCCGAAAGGTGAAAATATGTTGTATTGAATCGAAACACTGTTGTGAATGATGTATTTTCTATAGAATTGTTTTTATCTGTTAATGTAAATAACATCTTCACAAAGATTACATTATGAACAATGCTTATATTGGATGATTCTTTGAGTGCCTTGAGGAACATTATTTTCAAAATATGTTCTATCATGCAACCTTGCCAATAACTTCTGACGCGGCATGAATTTTCTATCGACAAATAAACCGGTTAATCGACCAGGATTAAGATCTAGAGATGCAGTTACTGGTGTACCAATAAAACAAAAATGTCCTTCCATTCCTTAAAAAAACCCACCAATTACACTACTTTAAACCTTACGAGAAATTAGTTTTAATCAATGCAAGTCTGCATTTGATGTTTTCATATTTTTCAAACAAAAAATTACTATTTTATTTCATAACAATTTTTTCTAGAATATATTCAAAGCAAAGTTGTAGGATTTGTTTTTAATCGTATTCCTTAGGTGTGATATTTATGGCCTAATTAACACCACTGATTATCGTTTATCTGTGATTCATTCGGTCGCATTAATTAATTTGGGTTTTCACTGCTGATTGCACCTGTTTAAATTTTAATGTTTACTTTGCAATTTTTCTCAATCGTGACCATTTGTAAGAAGAAAAAAAAGACGACTCAGCTCATTGCCGATAGCTATTATTTTACTAGAAAAATGATGTTTTGGATTTTGTCTTATTTCTTTATGTTTTAATTACAGATAGCGTGCAAATACTAATATCGAAGCAAACGATTTTTCACACTATAATAATATTAACAGTATGAGCGATAGTATAATTGATTATCATGACTTTGTTTTAACCCGATCATCGCTTATTAGTATTAAAAATTGAATTTATTCATCAAGATTTATTTTATGTCGAATTAGAACAAAATCGATCTGATTTGGAATAAAAAATATTATTTCAAAAGATTGATATGAATGTTCTTTTACAATCGTTTGATGCAGAAAATAATAAATCTTCGATTTTGCTTGTAGTTATAACTGTAAATAAACTTGTCCTTGCAATATGAAGTTTTGAAATAGATGTTCGATTATGAGGAATGAACCTGTTGAAGCAATTATCATGTAAACCAATTAAATGTTTCACATGCTGACTAGGAACGTGTTCAGGATTTTATTTTACTATTCGTTGCTCTTTTCTAATGTTATGATTATTATGACCCGTTCTGTTACTAATTAAGGATTATTTCTAAGATTTGTTCAGTTACACTTCCGTTTGTCCCAAGATATGTAAATTATGTGAATTTCTTAGAAATGATTACAAATAACGTTGAAAATCCTATGATGTAAGTAATACTCTAAAGATCATATGACAACACAGTCACTTTTTAGTGTTATATATCCCAGTTTATGCAACGATTAAGGAAAGATGTAATGATATTTATTTAATTGAGTTTATTATCAGACGTTGTAGCTGCACGACCTACAAACAGTATGTGTATCATCGGAAATATGTCACAAAATATTCAAAAGTCAATAATGTATCTATTTTGTTCATCCCTTAGGACTTTTGACATAGTCTGTAAGACACAATTCTTATTTTTTATGCATAGGAAGACTGCCATTGTACGTAATATCTACTCAGAAATTAAAACGACCAAAGTCTTTTGAGATAGTTTGAACCAACAAGTGTATAATAAAAAGATGTGTTCTAAAGTTTGCATTGGGTTTACATCAAAACATATATAACTGCCAGATTATTTTGGAATTCGAATTTGTTATTAAATTTATAAATCTATGACAATAATTTCGCGTGCTTCGTTGTATTGACTTAAATCATGATATTGCAAATGGTCTGTAGTAGTCTAATTTAGACAACTATGAGCATATTCCAAATCATGTTGATTTCATGATCATTTGTTACCATATTGGCTTCAACACGGATTATATCGCATAGTCAGCAATAAAAGACCCTGAAATAAATGACAATTGTGGGACAATTCACATAACAAACAACCAACGATCTGGTTGGTATGTCGATTTGATTGTGATATATACATACGTAATACTCATATATGAAATCAATGCATTCTAAAATAAAGTTTGGTAGGAAGCCAACAAATAAAATAACAAATATTTGGGACTTTTATGTGAGTTATATGAGTCACCGTTCATTTATACATCAATAACCCTTTTTGAACTTGTGACGTGAGATTTGGGATTATTTCATAATAATGTTTCAAAATAGTATTTTGAATGTTTTATATTACCAGTTATGAAAAAGAAATGTGGAATGATTGAAAATGAGACAACTCTGTTGATGTTAATGTCTTTTGGTTTTATGAGTCTTTGTTTACTCCTTGGTTTTGATTGTTATTGTCTCGACAAGAGACCGAAACGACATAGAAATTAACAACTATAGATCATCACATGTCCTTCAACAATGAGTAAAGTCCATACCGCACAATCAGCTTTAAAAGGTTAGCATGACTTTGAATCGAGGGCGATACTAGCATAACAGGAAATGGTTGCCCTGTTTACTCTATTTGGAATTCATACAATTGTCACAATTGTTGATTGTTTACTTGATTTCTTTCTTCTTAATTGATTAACAGTTTAGAATAGCGGCAAATTACTGTCGATCTTAACCGAAGTTCTTGACATTTGTAACTACTATAGGCACAATTTCCTGAATTCGATGAAATTACAGTTGGAGTTTGATATTCTCCAAAAAATCAGACAGAACTTATATAGGTTACGCCTTTGAAAAATTCTTGCTATCCTCAATATCCCATTTGATGAAACTCAAGGTTTTAAGTTCCTCTTACATTCTGTACCATATTTGATCATAATAAATGGGACTCATAAGCTTGAAGCACAATTCAATGTTTCACTATTTGTTTTCGTTTAAAATGTAAAAAAAATTAGACTTTTGTGTTTTGTTTACCCGGATTTGTCTTCATGTTTCTTGAAATTTAATTAACCTATTAAAACCAAAAGATATACTGTGAGAAATTAATACTCAATTGTCCCGTTCATAAATAAAACTTCAGTTTACATAGGAAATTAAATTTCTAAGTACTATATTATAGCGTTTCATGTCGCTTTTATTTCATCACACTGATTCGAACAACAAATAAATCGACGAAAATAAAAATGATGAAAAAAAACACCATTCAAATTTTGACTAGTAGTCTCCCCTCGCGTTTGCATATTTTCTTTCTCTAATCAAACATGAAACATAATTTAAATAAAAATGTCCAACTTATATAAAAATTCTTTGACGAAGTTATGTTTTTAACTTTTTGGATTCGATCGTCACCAATGATGAGTCTTTTGTAGACGAAACACTAGTCTGGAGTATAAAATTCTATTCCTGGAATCTATAACGAATTTATATTTAACTTGACATTAAAATAGAGTGATTTTATATTACCATTACATAATCCTTAATTTAGCGAGACACTGAGTTAATTTTATATTTATATATCTCAATACCATAGAGAATAAAAGGTCTCCCTCATGTCAAAATCTGCTCTCAAAATTATCTTGAAACTACAAGAAACTTCGATGATTTTATATTTTCCTTTACCAATCTCTATTCTTGATTGATAGCACAATATCTGTTTCTGTCGCTGAGGTATATTAGTTGATACTTTAAACCCGTCATTCGTCCGTTTTTTGCTTTTTGCTGCTTCTGAGAACCTTAACTCAATTACTTCTTTACATGTAAAAGTTTTTTTATCTTTTTTTTTCGACGGTGGTGTGTAAACTTATAAAAAATATATATCACTGTTCCATAGACTGCAATTCAGAAATCACCGGTCTAACCAGGTTTTTGTTAATAATTTTGGTTGATGGTATTACACTCTACTTTAAGTACGATTTATTTGTATGACTGGTTGTATGATAAATTTCTAACCCCATGGCAATGCACAAGGTCTTATTGTATATTACCGATGACATATTTCGTATCATTCTTATACATTAATTTTTTTTATGTTTATCGTCATTCAATATCGAAAGTAAAACGTAACTCGGGAGCCGATCTTGTAATTCTACTTATCTCAGAACCAATTATAATTGTATCTCTTCTGAATTTATGATGCCGCTACATTGGCGGAACAAATGGTACTATACCATGCTGCCATTCCATTAACAAAACAAATGTGGCTTTGCCAGATGCGTTTTTCGACAATTAATGTGTCTTCAGTAATGTTGAAGGATAGTCATATAATATAAGCCTTCGTAGGAAGAAATCTTTAGTGTTCAACTCTTTTTTGCAGTCCGATACAAAGTTAAAAAAAATACGATAAAAATGTGGTTTTTTTTGCATTTATGTGAGTGTATTCCTATCTACTACACCTTTTTATTGACGTTTATAAAAGGTTAACTTGTAAGTCTCTGAAGGTTGTTCAAACCGGTTTTGGTTGCTCATTTCCAATTATTTCTACATTAACCTATTGGTATCATAATATTAAAAATGGGAACCAGTAATGTGTCGATAGAACAGCTTAATTAATTGTAAGTTTTTTTGAATATCTCTATACAATGAAATATCTTGGACTGAAATTAGTGCAAGTTTTCCTAATACATCATTTAAATCCTGCCTTAATATTGACAAATACATGAAGTTACAAATTCTCTCATCAGTGTTAAATTTCTGCACGCTTCACATATGCAAAATACATGTTCGTTAAAAGCTTTTCTTTAAGAAGATAAATTATCATTATCATGTTTAAATATATAAATAATTGTTCAGTCATTTGAAATAGAGGAAAAGCTGATTAAGCATATTTTTCAAAAGGCAGGCATATCTTAATTGGACAAATGATTATACAAATGGAAAAACGAATTGTTTACGCCATACACGATTGCCAGGAGATAATTTTAAGACAATTTTCTCATAAAATAAGGTTTCATTTGTAATTGAACTAGCTTTATTTTGAGAATATCCCAAACTGAAGTTTGAGTATATACAATTAACGTTACACAAACCCAGCTTTCACTTAATTTTTTTTATACTATAAAGAGAAGACACTTGTAATGGTTTATTCAAAACCGAATATAATAGTAATAAAGTTTGGGAGAATGTTGCAGCTTTTACTTTTTTGTGTTTGATTTTAATACAAATATGATAGCTGATTAAAGTGTTATTTAACTTATAAGTAGTCACAGACTTAACAAAAAATCTTCCATTCGGTACGCATCAATACAATTTGAAGACCTAGTACAAAGTTGAGGACTATTCAAAACTAGAAATTTAACCATTGTTTAAGATGTGCTTTAGATTTTGAATATCATGTCAAAATATCGTAAACAAAAACCCAAACTCGTGTTGGGTGTACAGAAATTTATAAAATGTTTATATCTTTCACTCTATCTATGTCTCTGGTGGGGGACTTTTGTGTTTTTAGTTTAGAAATGTTTCAATTGTACATAAATTTCGAAGACTTATCAGTACCAAAAAAGGCTTTATAGTTTAAACATAGTATCTTCCGTCACTCAAATATGTATAATGCCAATGCATAATACATTTATAAAGTTAATAAGGATATGAACATTTCATGTGCAGTGCATTCGGTAATTATATATTATGAAAGAGTACTCGAGCTTGCAATAACGAAAAGGTAATTGAAAAATAAATAAATTTAAATATATTATCTATCAGCACTCATCATAAGGTTTTGAGGTAAAGCGTAATATTGGGACTGTGAAAAGCCTGACCTTGTGCAACGTGTTCAATGACAAAATACAATGTTTATCATATCGCCATGATTACGGACAATAAGTTTTCGTATAACACTTCCCTATATTGAGTTATATTTTGAATTAAGCTCGACCTATTATCATGATTATTGCTGACATTTAGAACAAAATAACTATGTAATTAATCTGTACGTATTAATCCCTAGCTACTCGTATCACTAAATCTTGTATATACTAATAAACATTTAAGAAATAAGATGATCTAACAGCAGCTCTTTAGCTTCACTGGTGAGACTTTTGGAAACGAACCTCAAGTCTGGCGTACACGTGTATTAGCCTTGTATGTTTGATGAGTAATTTGTATACGATACTTTGATGGCACGATCTTTATCTTCATATATTTAAGTTTAAAAATTTTAAGAATATCGATTACAATAGTAAACGATACCGTGAATACAAAAATATTCGTATTCAAAAGTCGAAAACCAAAATGACAAGCAATGTCAAAAAACGACAAACGATGAAAATAAAAAAAACAACAGTACATGGTCCGAGACCACCATTGTCGTCCCTTGATTTTCGTTGTTCACAAATATAGTCCCTAGTGTTGACAATGGGTTACTTGCCATTAATTTTTATACCCCTTCCAAATTTATTCCTCCATGTTCAATGCCTCAAATTGCAAGTAGGGGGATGAAATTACACTGTAAAAAAATTTGGGTCCAGAATTTTAAAGGAAAGTAGTGATTTGGTCCAGCTGAAAAAAGTTGAAAATGAGCACTTCGGAAGCTGTCAAAAGATTTCAAGACGCCCTAAACATAAAATTGTCCATATTTTGAGTTAGAGGCGATGAAGTTTTCTATAAATTTGATATAATTTGTCCCAAAAGTAGTACAACACACTGTAAAAGTTTCTTTGAGAAAGCGCAGGTGGGATTTTTTTGTATTTTCATTTATGTTCTAAAAGAAATGCACTACGAATTAATTGTGTTCTCGGACCACATGGTTGAAAAACATTAACAACACCTGGGATGATCTCAGGTATCATCGTTGGTTTGCAATCTTGTTATGTTTTGGCGTCTGCAATGAAGGTAAAGCCAGCTGAACATTTAAGCTTTGAACTCTCCTTATGTATAAAGTTATATGTTTTGATACATGTATACTCCATATGTAGATGTTGATTGATATTGATGAATATAAATGACCTCTCCACACCTAATAAGTTAAGTGTTAATCTCTACTTGTGATATCTTCTCACACCTTCTCGCATATACAATCAAATGATAAACGTAATATGACTTAGCCAACCGGAAGATGACAATGAGAAAAAGAAAACATCACATTTCAGGTAGTATTTTTGTTTGAATAACTAAACATGTGTCAATTGTCACACAAAAGATATAAAAGCTAAGCATATCAATAAGTCTTTATTTCATATTCACTCTTTTATTAATTGATTCATGAGTAGGAAGCAGTCTGTGAAAATAATCTGATATGGTTTAATTAAATATCAGACCTTTTTTGGACACAAATAAGGAATAGTATGACGTTTACATCATGAAATTTAACAACTTTAACAGCGACAACTTTTTAGTTGCATTTGGACAATTAATGTTTGTTAAGTGATGCTCGAGTCCAAATATTTGAAATTCCAAAAACCTAAAACCTTCATTGAATACCTGATGAACCCTGTAGATGTCGCTCTTGTGTCGAGGTGAGGTGACGTGATATACTGTGTACAGGTAGGACATGAAAATTAGATAAGACTGTGACTTTTTGAAACACATTTTAATCTTTCAATGCACCCATTAATACACCCAATTAAAACGTTTTTTGTAATATTTAAAAAAAAAAGATTTCAATAAGCATATGATTTATATGAAATGCATAAACTCTTGCTTCTTTTTAACTCCCATAATGAAAGAAAGAATATTTACAGTTTTCTATTTGTAGCATTTTTTGAGAAAAAAGAAGAGCTATAGTTATCAAAGGTACCAGGATTATAATTTAGTATGCCAGACGCGCGTTTCGTCTACATAAGACTCATCAGTGACGCTCATATCGAAATAGTTATAAACCAAACAAATACAAAGTTGAAGAGCAATTATATCGAATTGAATGCGACTTCATATTAAATTTTGGGTCGTGACTTTTTGTTTGTTTGTTGTTTATGTTATTATTTTCTATATTTAGAACTGTTCCTTAGATATTTGTTGACTTCTTTTTTACTAGTTACATTTTAATTCTTGTTTGCATTCTGGAAAATCTATTTGGCTATTCGTTTTATGTACCAGACTTCCCAATATGGTACCTTAAATATATAAAAGCATCATATGGTGATACTAGATTATATGGCTAATTGTATTTACACTTATTTTTACTACATTTGTTTAAACTTCAAGATTATAATTATTTTTTTAAAACCGGTTTTTTTCTAAAGTGAATATTGATTGGTTAAATATTTCTCAGTGATGTCCTGCCACGGCTTTGTTGAATTTGTTAGTTAGCTTTTTGGTCATGAATGTTTGTCTCTAATATTTTATTAACTGTGCATTTGTATTCAGATATCGCAGATCAAATGTATTCGTTCATTGTCTAATCATACGTTTTTTGATTGAGTTAAGTCTGCCAATTGATATTTTATCGTATGTTTTTCTATGTTGTGATGTTATGCTATTGTTTCAGAAAAAGGGAGAAGGTTTGGATCCATTAAAACGTTTAATCCCGCTGCAAATGTTTGCACCTATCCTAAGTCAGGAATCTGATGTACAGTAGTTGTCGTTTGGTATATAATATATACGAGTTTCTCGTTTCTCGTTTTGTTTATATAGATTAGACCGTTGGTTTTCCCGTTTGAATGGTTTTACACTAGTAATTTTGGGGCCCTTTATAGTTTGTTGTTCGGTGTGAGCCAAGGCTCCGTGTTGAAGGCCGTACTTTAACCTATAATGGTTTACTTTTTAAATTGTTATTTGGATGGAGAGTTGTCTAATTGGCACTCACACCACATCTTCCTATATCTATTAACCAAGAAAATAAAATCATAAAAAAACGAAATCTGAGGAAAACGGAAAGTCCATTATAATATTGCAAAATCAAAAGCTCAAACACACAAAACCAAATGACTGGGTACAAGCATTATCGTATGTAAATAATGATGCATCTGGTTCTAATTGTCATCTAATTGTAAACGGTTGTATTTTTTTAATCAAGGGGATACTACTAAATAACAACAATATTGACAAATATCTTAATGAATTATATTCTGTACAATATATTTTTTTAATAACATTAATTAATAAATGTTTAATGACTCAACCTTGGAAAAACAACCTTCTTGGCTATATATCGGTATTCAATTCCAATTCCCTTTTATCGTATCTTAATGTTTCATTTAACTGTATATAAAAGACCTTCATTGGTATTTGGTTCGTCTTAAAAATAGGTTTTCTTTGCATTAGTTCCATCAGTCATTTAGTTAGAAAACGGGTTTACACAAACAAGATTTTGCTCCGATTTCCCTTTAATCTATTTCACACCATGGTCATATCACAGCGTTATATTCATGGTTAAAATTCACAGTATCACAAGTGTAAAACACAACAATCTCCAAGGCTAATTGAAAAAATATAAAGTACATCACTAGCCCAGTATTCAGCACTTCTGTATTGACATGAATATCAATTATATGGTCATTAATATAAAAAGTTGTTGTTACAAAACTTTGAATTATTCGAAAAACTAAGGATTTTCTTATCCAAGGAATAGATTACCTTAGAAGTATTTGGCACAACTTTTTGGGATTTTGAGTCCTCAATGCTCTTCAACTTTGTACTTGCTTGGCTTTATAAACGAAAGGAACGAAACATAAATAAAATAATCATTTGGCCGATTCTTAATGATTTATAAGCATAGATGTACTTTTTTTTTTATATCTTAATATACAATTCAAATTTCTGCAGGTCATGCACAGATAAAACTTTATTTTACCGCATGGTATGATTATACATTCAATAAGAGGTGACCAAATTACGTTTCGTGACTTTACATCGACGTTATCTAATTACGACGTTTACCTTCGTAATCCCAGAAATGTCATTGTGTGTCACATATTTGATCAAAGTAAAAAAGAAAGCTCGCAACAACAGTTCAATAGATTTTCGAAAATATTTCTAAAAACTAAATTCAAAGACCTTCTTACTCAAACCTAAGTTCGGTTGAAAGCTTTTATTTTGCGCTGAAGACACCAATATGACTTCGCGATTACGAACAGCAATAAAAGGCAATTGTGTTGTTAGTGAAAAGCTGTCTAAGGATTTTGTATCATGAATTAACTGAACATGTCGTTTTGTTTCGATACCCGACGCTTTGAAGATTGAAAATACATATCTTTATACAAAATAACGAATGATAGTGTAAATAATTTAAAAAAAAAACCATATTGTTTCGTTAGTTACACGAGAAATCCAACAAAGAAAACATTTAGTTTCACTTAGATAAAGGCAACAGTAGTATACCGCTGTTCCAAACTCATAAATCCATGGACAAAAAACTAAATCGGGGTAACTAACTAAAACCGAGGGAAACGCATTAAATATAAGAGGAGAACAACGACGTAACACCGAAATGCAACACACACAGAAACGGACACTTAAAGGACAAATCATATTCTCTGTTTAGTAAATCGTTTTAACAATCTATAATCGTATTTTGGCCACAAACATCACTGAAGAGACATGTATTGTCGAAATGTGCATCTGGTGCATGAAAATTAGTACCGTTAATTTTATTACTACCACTGGATCAATGCCTCTGCCTCTGCTGGTGGACTATTAGTCCCCGAGGGTATCACCAGCCCAGTAGCCAGTACTTTGGTACTGGCATGAAAATACGGATTTTTTGTGTTATTAAAATATGCTGTTACAAAGTATCAGAAATTAATACTTTGGAGTATTTTCGATAAGGTACTAAAATGGCCCCCTGTTTTAGCGTAAATTTCAAATTCAGATTTAGCGACCAATATCACGATAAATTACAACTAATAAATTGACTAGCTAGGATATATATCACTCTGTTGAAAATTTTACGGTTCTGCGTTTCATTATGACTTTTCAAGTTGTACTCATATTGATTTTTCACGAAAATATCAATGAAAATGGGTAAATTTCCATAGATTATTGGACAGGAAACATAGATCACATACCTCGACATAAAAGATCTTTTAAAATAATGTTTGTGAAGACATTTCACATGTCTTATTTGAATCTTAAGCTTGTCGACGCCTGCGCTCTATGTTTCCTGGTCCTTCATTTGGTTGAAATCTAGCTGATTTTGTCAAATTTCACCAAAATCCCTTATTTTGACCTTTTTTGGATGTAAAAATCAACGTGTTAGAATTAAACTTTGACAAAAACAGTTCTGTTTAACTTTCTAACATGTCTTTAAGGTAACTTAAAACATTTATTGTCTTGTAACTATGAACTTTATAATTGGGGCCAAATATGGCCCTTACCGAACTTACTCCCTAAGGAATGTATCTCCCTCATACTTTTTGGACCTTTTGAACTATATCTCTTCATCTTTTGTATAAGCTTCGGATTTCAAATATTTTGGCCACGAGCATCACTGAAGAGACATGTATTGTCGGAATGCGCAGCTGGTGCAAGAAAATTGGTACCGTTAATTTTATTAATGTGGCTTTTTTTTACTGTAAATAATAGCCTTTGAGAAGTTTGTTGTTTGTCTTTTAAATGGGGTTTCATTGACGCAGATGCAACGGAATATAAGTGAAAATAAAATAAATGGTTATATTACGAATATTGAGCTTTAATTTCCACTGAATCTATTTCACACCAGGATCATATCACAGCATGCTATTCATTATTAAAACTCATAGTATCACAAGTGTAAAACACAACGACCTCCAAGGTGAATTAAAAAAAAATATAAAGTACATCTTTCAACCAAAGGAACGAGAAACAAATAATATAAGAATCTTAGCCGATTCCTAATGATTTTTAAGCATATCTGTACTTGTTTTGTATATCTTTATATACAATTCAAATTTCCACAGGTCATGAAAAAAATAAACTTTATTTTACCGCATGATATAATTAAACATTCAATAAGAGGTGACACAATTACGTTACGTGACTCTACATCAACGATTTCTCATAACGGCGTTCACCTTCGTTATTCCAGAAATGTCATTGCGGGTCACATATATGATCAAAGTAAAAAAAAATACAAAAAAGAAGCTACAGTTTAAAACATTTTGGAAAATATTTCTTTAAAATAAATGGAAAGACTTTGTTACCCCACCGAAATATCGTTTGTAATAATAATTGCACACAATTTTAGTTTTAATCAGGTTGTTAGAACGATTTATGAAATAGATTATATATGTTTTCTTTTAGTGAAAATAAAAGTTTTCTTAGTTCGATTTATTGAGTAACCAATGATTCAATATTTTTTAAATTATTTTCCGAAGCATTCGTTCTTTTGTATAAAGACATACGTTTTCATTCTGTCACAGTGTCGGGTATCGAAACAGAAAGATATGTTGAACTTATTCATGATACACAATCCCTACTCGGCATTACGCCAACAACACAATTGCTTTTTATTGCTGTTCGTAATTTGTAAGTCACAGTGGTGTCTTCAACGCAAAACTCAAGCTTTAAAACGAATTTTGGTTGTAGTAATAAAGTCTTTTCATTCTTTTTTTAGACAAAATCCGTGTGTGTCAAACTGCTTTATACCCAATGATTTATTTGCAATAATGTGTGTGGGTCAGTTTTTTGAAATTTTCAGATAACTGTTATCAGGTTATTCCGGACCACCCGAGATCACCCCTAGTTTTTTGTTCGTGTTGTTTATTCTTTAGTTTTCCATGTTGTGTCATGTGTACTATTGTTTGACTAATTGTCTTTTTCATTTTTAGCCATGGCGTTGTCAGTTTATTTTAGATTTGTGAGTTTGACTGTACCTCTTGTATCCTTCGTACCTCTTTTATTATTATGGAAAATAAATAAGCCAAATTAATGTTTGGAACCACCAATTAAAGAACTAACTAAGATTTCGAACTCATCTTAAAACTGACGTTTCTTTTCTAATTTGATTTTTTTTCCTTATTAGTTGAGCGTACAAAATCGTGATTTCTCTACGTCATAAGACATGTTACACAATTTGCTACTTATTACATTTTATTGAATTGTAGGTTTAAAAAATGAAGAATAAGGTTAATAAAGTGAAGTTATATAATAACTTGTAAGAATAAATCCCAGATTTATAGAATAATATACCTGTTTGATAGTCATCGGATTATTTTCTGAATCAAATAATTTTTATAAAAAATAATAAATCAGGCGTGATATCATTGTAGATATTTTGGATTTTATTGATCACTCCGAAAACATACCCGGATACATAGGAAAAATGCAACATATATGAAATATTACAATGCTAGCCAACACATAGAGGATGATTACGCGTATACATTATCTTAAATTTTCGTTTCAACTAAAATATATGATATTTATAATATTAGAAAAAAGTAAAATAGCATAAAAAAACGAACTTCAGGGAAAAATAAAAAAACGGAAAGTCTCTGGATAAAAACCTATTCAAATCTTAAACGAATGGAAAATAACTCCTGTTCCTGAATTGTGAGTCCGTGACTAACTGATTGTAAATTTCTTATGTCTTTATTTTAGCCTGAAGTTTTAGTATTCGTCTTGTCATCTGATAAAGTCATGCTAGATTTAAGGTCACCATTTTCTCTGCTTTAAAACCTTTTCAGTTTGAACTCGTCCTATTTTTCCTGCAACATGTGACATACACTTTATGTATCGATATCGTAAAAGACCCGGGTCTTGTTAAGGATTGGTAATATCAATTATATTGTAATCAAAAGTGCCTGTAATGATGTAGCTTTAAAATCAACACAAGTGTCATATATATGCATATATTGTTGAATTCTTTGATTCATCGATTTTACGTCAAGCTATCTAGCAAATAGGACCTCGTTGTTTTACCATAATTATCTTCAAATCACTAACCTTTGTAATCATTTTAACGAATAAAAAAAGTGTCAATAATTGACATAATCACGTTCTAAACAAAATCGCATTGGCAAAGAAATACAGTGTAAGATACGTATTTCTATTACAATGATACATGCTTAAGGGTATAATTATATTTTTGTTAATTTCATTGTTCGGCTTAACATTAGATGTTTTGATGGTTTTCTTTAAGAGGATTAAATTTATAAGAGGAAATAAATGTTTTAAGGCAGCATGGTAACCTGTAATTATTAATTTCTGTGTCATTTGGTCTTATTTTATGAGTTATTTCACTGGCAAGCTTTTGCCTCTGACGTCATCAGTTGAGAACTAAAAAAACACAATTCTCCCTTATATTACATCTTCATATTTATGAAAAAAATCTACGAAACGACAATCAGCAATATAAAAGGAGACCATTATAACAAAAAGGACCATTGTTTTCATTACTGTCGCGTCAAAGTTGACACGCATTCTAAGATAAAAGGAGTTGACCCATGTATAAAAGGATGCTCGCTCCACTAGTTGCGGTTTTATTTTTGCCAGATATTCAGAATCCTTTGGTTTAATCTATGAACTACCATTTAAACAATTTCCGTATAAAATTATAATCCTGGTACTTTTGATAACTATTTACACCACTGGGTCGATGCCACTGCTGGTGGACGTTTCGTCCCCGATGGTATCACCAGCCCAGTAGTCAGCACTTCGGTGTTGAGATGAATATCAATTGTATGGTAATTTTTATACATTTTCTGTTTACAAAACTTTGAATTTTTCGAAAAACAAAGGATTTTCTTACCCCAGGAGTAGATTACTTTAGTCATATTTGGCACAACTTTTAGGAAATTTTGATCCTCAATGCTCTTCAACTTTGTATTTATTTGGCTTTTTAACTATTTTTATCTGAGCGTCACTGATGAGTCTCATGTAGACGAAACGCGCGTCTGGCGTATAAAATTATAATCCTGGTACTTTTGATAACTATCCCTACTAGCCCCTTTGGTTTTTTTTGTAGTTTTATTACACATAGTCCAAAAAAACATATTAGACATGTATTATGTAATAATTTCATTTTGGATGTTACACGTCTGCTGACGTTATTTTGTTTTCAGCCCATACACATAATTTAGTAATGTGACCGTGACGTCATCAACGTTTTCTCATGGTTTTCTACGGTTTAAAATGGAATTTAGAATTAAATTATAAGAAATGACACTGTTAAATAACCCTCTACACGCGTTATCCAGTCTGCCCCATATTTTTTATGTTATTTCTTCAGAAACAGAAACAATATTACAGTCATTCCTTAAATATTGTTATTTCTTCATAAATTGTAAAGAAACAAGAGTTCTTATGTTTAATATAATAAAGTCTAGAGAAAAAAAAATTTCCGCTTATTTTCTTAAATGCTTATATCTCGAATACAGTCACACAGACCCGTCATCTTTTCTGCTTTTGAATTGTTATATTGATGTCTGTAATTTTTGTGCTATTTTCACATTTCCTGGCAGGTGTGAGAAAAAATATTTCTCCCCACTCCTGAAAAATCTGTTCTCGGCAAATGATTTGCTGAAATTTAATTGTGACCTGAAATTGTTTTGTTTTCTTCTGAATTTTTTTCTTCTGACGTCATGAAAAAGGGCGACCATGCCTGATGACGTCACATCATTAGTACACAATTTACCTCAAATCTTTGAAAAGGAAGGATAAAAATCTTTAGAGAAACAGATTCCACCACTTTAACTCGAGTATTAAGATATTCCTTCACTCTCAATATTTAAATTTTATTTATTCAAAAAGCTCGCGATTTAGACATTACAATTTAACTGTCTTGAGTGGTGAAAAAAATCGTAATTCACTTGTTGCAGTTGTGGAATCTATATAAAGATAATCTTTTACTGTCTTTTAAAGTTTATTGACTATATACAAAGTAGCAAAAATCCGTAATCGGCGAGAGAATAAGGATAATTTCAGTAAATTGAAAGCAGAATTATATATATAGAATTTATGTAAGATTGAGGTGAATATGAAGTTTTGAAATGAAGTATTACGTTATATGTTTCTAAATCTCAAAACTTTATCTATGGTATAATTGTCTATTAAACTCACTACTCTTCATTGGCCTATAAAACTATTTCAAATATTAATCAAGGACACATTCAGTGTTAAAGTCAATAATCACAGGAGTATTAAACACGCCCTGTTATGTAAAAATAATTTTCATAAGAAAGTACTAAATTTGCGTCAAATTACTTAATAACTTACGGTAAGAAGATTCAGCAGTGATGTAAAAGCTTGAAAGATCATACCTTCACATTCACATAATCAATATATAGATAGTGCATGATATTTATATAAGAGTGTCAATAAGTATGACTTCCATTCTCTGTATGACTTTGCATTGCTAATATGCTCATCATTTAGGTGTAATGGATTTTTTTATAATTTGTTTTGAAATAACAAAATAATTATGCCTCTTGTTTTATCTGAAATCAGCACGAACAATATTCTTGTGCTTTCTTTTGTAGTTTTATTTCATTGAAGAGCTGTTAAATTATTAAGATTGGACAGCTTTATGAAAACTACTTTTGCCACTCAGCGAAGATTGTTCTTGATGTTGAGTTCCACATACTGATGCAACATGAATGCCATATTTTATTGTATTGCTTTTGTCATGTTTTCTGTGACATTCATTGGGTGCTCCGTCAATGGTGCTATAGTGTATGTAGTATTAGTCAATAAACATCTCCAAAATGTAAACAATACGTTTGTAGTATCGATGTGCATAAATGGATTTCTCATTTCAAGTTTTGGAACAGTATTTACAGCAGCAACAAGTGTTAGAGGAGAATGGATTTTTGGAGAATCCGTTTGCCAAATGCATTCTTTTATAGTATTCTTCCTAGGTCTTGCAATCATTGCTACTTTGACAAGTATGGCTATAGAAAAATATATCGTTATAAAACAGGAATCAAGAAACGTGGTGACAAAAAGAGTTTGTATTTACATACTAGTTATATGCCATGTGTATGGGTTTGTGATTTCTTCCATGCCCTTCATTGGGTGGAACAGGTATCAACTTGAAGGATTCAATATAACATGTTCGCTGAAAATGGACGGTACAGACGCTAATTCAACATCCTTCAACATTTTTATGCTGATAGTAGGATTGATTTTTCCGTTAGGAGTAATGATAACCGTATACTCCAAAATAATCGTCACGGTAAGTCATGTTCCATTTTTAGAAATAATTTTAGGCTCATTTTCGGAAGGGATTAGTTATTATTGCGGATATTGTAATTGCTATCAGTGTGCTTCATAATATCGTATGATTGTTAATGCTATAAATATTACTGCATTTTAGCATTGTACTTCTGAAATGACAGTTTATAGAAAACGAATGTTACCATTTAAACAAAATCATTTACATAGGTTTGAAAGTCATATTATATATATATAAATATATTTCAACGACTTGCAATAATATACAAAGTTGCAATGTTTATGCACCAGATGTGCATTTCGAAAATTAATGTCTCTTAAGTGATGCTCGTAGCCATAGTTTTTGGAACTCCAAAGCTTATTAAAAAGGTAAAGAGCTATAAACCAAAAGGCCATAAAAAGTAAAACAAAGCTGTTCAAGGAATAAGAGCTTTGCATGAAAAAGAAACTTTCCTTAATTAACAGTAACTTAAAAATTTAGCAAATTTTAATTACACAAAAACCGTGCTTTCATACCAGTAACGAAGGATTGACGGATGGGCTGGTAATACCCTCGGGGACTACCAGTCATTTATCATGCAAAGGTAATGAAATTGTATTAAGCGTTTGTTCTTAGATATTTATACATATCATAGTACTAGACACAATACGATGTACGAAAGTCGCATGCATTATTGCAAACATTTGCTGTTTTTTAATTAACTTAATATTTAAGGTATAGACACATAATTTGAATAGGACAAACACTCAAAAGAGCAGAATCGCTCGTGTATGTGATTTCTGGTATGAAATGGTACGTTAAATTCGATGTGTTGTGCAAAGAGAGGGTATCTCTTTGCACAATAGAGCAGTGCAACACATTTAATTTTTTAAATGGTTCGTTGGTGAACTGTTACAGGGCTAAACTTTTGTTCTTATCCAACATGTCCAATTTATTAACATGTACAGTGACAATCAATGTCGGCGTCCTTTCATCCCGTTGTACTGCCTATTGCTGGACGTACCTATTATGTTATTTGTTAATTTGTTGTCGTCCTTAAAATATTTAGAAATTGACTTTACGAACGCAACAAACAGTTTAGACTTAAAGATTACTGCACTTGTCTGGGTGAATAAAAAACTAATTACAGCGACATAAGGCTAATTACACATAATAATAACAAACCTTAAATATGTCTTTACAAAATCCCACACCAACAATCGAAAAGTAGAAAATAAATAAACAGGAAACTGACTAGCATGATCATTTAGCAAAATTTGTATACTGTAAACCAACTTATTTTCGCGGATACTTAATTTCGCGTTTTACCCTTCCTAGACCACTTCGCGGCTATATAAATTCGCGATATTCTGAAATTCAATAAGGAATGATCCAAGTTTTACATATTCGCGTTATTTTTCTACTCGCAAAAGTCACGAAAATAAGTTGGTTTACAGCAAATCATTAAAAAAATTTACGTTTTTTTATTAGTCCAACTCTTAACAATTAGCAACCACGTTGATCCAATGAATAGTTGTTCCCTTGGTTTTTTTTCTTTTAAAATATATCTTTGATAGTTTATTTGGTATTTTTTTTTCATATATTGCAAGTCATGATATAGTGTAAATTAGCTTTGAGCTCATGTTTTTATCAAAAAGAAGATGTGGTATGATTGCCAATGAGAAAACTGTCGTCCACAAGAAACCAAAATGACACATACATTAACAAATATAGGTCAAATTACGGCCTTCAACAATGAGCAAAGTCCATACCGCATAGTCAGTTATATCGCAATCCAATGCAAATGCTGGGAACATTGATTTATTCATATTTCTGTTGTTTGCATTGCGAAAAATAAATCACCGCTTTATTTGATCGTATAATGAACAACACGACGGGTACATTTGTTACATTTGTTGAACAGTGTATATTTACTCTATATTTGCATCTGAGTTCCTGACCCGTTATTTTCCCTGGGAACGGTCGAAGGTCTCACTTTGCGATACTCTTTGAGATGTAGTGCGTAAATAAATGGTCCGTTCTTTGCCTTTCGTGTTCATTGAAGGATATTCCTTATCCTTTGTATATCTCAATCTGTTATCTTTTGAGTGTTTTTCAATCACTTTTTCTTTGGGCATGGTGTTGTCTCTGTCTTTTTCCTGCTCGTCGTCATACCTTTTGTAACATATACAACAAATAATTTAATTTTGGATGTAACGGGTCTTTTGATTGGCTTTGTTTACCATCTCAAAGACATATTTTTTTTTCATGTGACCGTACCGTCATCAACGTTTTTTCATGATTGTCCCCGGCTTAAAATGGGATTTAGATTTAAATTATAAGCAATGACTGTAATGATGTGTCTGTTTATTTGCTATAACACAAAAAAATATACCGCACACTTTAAATAACCCGCTACGCAGGTTATGCAGTGTGCATTTCTTTATAGACAGACAAAAATATTACAGTCATTCCTTAATTTAATGAATTTTTACTTCTAGAATACTTTGTTCTTGTGAAGTTTAATAATTCACAAGATCAGTTTCCAATATTTAAGACTGACAAGAAGATAAGAACTAAGATGCGGCTCGTTTAGATACACTTTTAGATTTACTTGATATTTTGTAGCTAAGACAACGTAGTACACCAAATCAATGGGATAATCAGTAAAAAGTCAAATCTAACCATCTCAGTAACAATGTAATGAATCACATATACATAATAGCATTAACAGAGATGTGTGAGTAATTACCCTTCCATTTATAGTTTTTCCTTGGTTAAATATTACATTCAATTAACAATTAGCTATAAAAAGCATAAAAGTACATGTATTCGTTTCTTTTATTTTACAGATGAAAGAAAAACGGAAATCAGCGAACTTCAACTCATACAGCTGCCAGCGAAAGACGATATTAAAGAGAGAAATGAGAGTAACAAAGACAATTTTGTTCATGATAGGTAATAAGATCAGATAAGATCAAATAAGATTAAAAAAGACAAGTAGAGATAAGAGACAATATTTACAGTAGTAATTATAGTAATTATAGTTTAAAATTGAAATCATTGTACCATACTCTAAACAATGTTGGAGAATACAATAGGTCAATTCTGAGAAATGTATTAACCATATTATTTTCAAACATTTTCAAGCGATTTAACAAACTCAATATTGACTTCCGCATAACTTCATTGAAAGACATTACTTGATTGACGACAGACATATTAACTGTACGTCACATTCATACGTTATCCCGTTAGAAATATAACCATACACGCATTTGATTTCAAGACACAGGCTAACATCTAGACAATGAAGATACAAATAGACATCCATACAATCAGAAAAAAAAAAATTCCAAATCAGTAAACATTTTTTTTTATTTTGCTTTACAATCTTAACTTTATGCATATATTTCGATTTTTTTTTGTAACAACTATCATTTTAATCATTTAAAAACCATATGTCCAAGAAAATAAAGTGCATCAGTACATTCTTAATAGATTACCAAACAATTAAGATTTGAGCACATTGCAAAATCTTCATTTACTTTATTTAAAAATCAACCAACATAGTTTTTTAGTATTAGACATAATATCGTAATATTGATACATATATTATAAGATTGGTGTTTATGCAAATCGACGTTGATAAAACAAGCTAATAGAGGGGGGGGGGGGTAAATAGTTATCAAAGGTACCAGGATTATAATTTAGTACGCCAGACGCGACTTACGTCTACATAAGACTCATCAGTTACGTGTAAAATGTAGATTGATATGACTAAAGTCATATTGTGATAACCTATCTCTCTGCTTCCAAAAAGATTTTTTGCAGATATTTATATCAGAACCATAGACATACTCTACTATTTAATAGTCAAAATAGTATCTGAAAACCTTTCAAGCACAATATGATGTTTTATTTCGTGGCTTGGCGTAATTTGAATTAATAGAATCAATGCATAAAATAAAACACACACATTAAACACATTTTACATGCACAGTATTTGCATATAATATATTTACACTTTTTTTTTAAATTTTAGGTGCTTTTAGTGTTTCCTGGTCTCCATATGCCATACACTGTGTAGTATCGATGCTCGGTATAACAAAAGGAATGTCTCCATTTGTAGCAACTATTCCAGCGTTGATCGCTAAATCTTCAGTAATTTATCATCCATTTATTTATGTATTTAAAAACAGACCACTGAAGACTGTGCTTTTAAAAACACTTCACTGTTCAGCCAAGAAAAATAAACATGCTCGTGGTGTTCACTGTACTTTGCCATTACAAGAATTCAACGGATCAAGTATGAATCGTAGAGGCCCAACAGTAACATTTACAATGGACGAAGAAGCAGACTTCTCATTAATAGCACCAAATAATAATGTTGAAAATATTGGACATGTATATGAATTTCCGACCTGAGAACAATTAAGCTTAATTTTTTTATGCATCATCATTCCTTTAATATTGTTAAATTAATGGTACATCGAATGCTATGAATATGAATTTTTCCATTATATTGCTTGTATTGTTTCCCCATTTATAACGTGAAATGCATTCAAGGTTTAAAATAATGACCTGAAAGAACAAAATCTGTTTTTATGAACATTCTGTTATGGAAAATATGAAGTGATTTAAAATTCTTATTTTATATCACTTAAATATTTAACAGGGATAAAACTATTGTTGGATGCTCATAATTGTATTGCATATTTCGCAGATAAAGAGTTTACTGTCCATATTTGTTTAAACATTCAATCAAAATGTATTTGAAAGTTATATTTTACAACAGGTTATTCACAGGGGAAAACTCAAAGATACATCACTTATAATTTTGTACTCTATTCGCGCTTTTCATCTACAAACGACTCAATAGTGACGCTCGAGTATGGTTTATATCCACCATTTTCTACATTAGAAAATGCCTGTACCAAGTCAGGAATATGACAGTTGTTATCCATTCGTTTGATGTGTTTGGACTTTTGATTTTGCCTTTTGATTTTTGATTTTCCTTTTTGAATTTTCCTCGGAGTTCAGTATTTTTGTGTTTTTTACTTTTTATGTTGTATAGTCTTGGAAATGATTTTAAAGAAAGTCTATAGATAAATAAGTGATAGCAAATCTCAAAAACACAACATATAAAATAAAGACTGAACAGCACAAACCCCAACAAAAACAAAGAGTTTGATTACTTCCAGTTCTAGTGGAGTGGTTCTCTGAGTGTTTAAGTATTTTTTCGTTTTTCTTTCGTTTTCCCAGCACATATCGAATAACTTAAGTCCTTTTCAATAGATTTTAACAGTATGTTAGCTATGTTCTTATGGTACACTATTACAGCACTTTGTAACGGTTGGCAGAGGGTTTTTATCACATGTTAAGGCATTTCACAATACTGATGTGCTTTGGTTGTCGTTAATTAAATTCTTGAATAATGATTATCGTATAATAATGTTAGCTTACAGAATATTAAACCATTTTCTTTTTCTATCTTTATTTATTACACATTATTTCACGATCAGTGCAGAAATAAAAATATCGAATAAAGGCAACTGTAGTATACGTGTAGCGCTTTCGAAATTCATAAATCGATTGAGAAAAAAACTAATTTAGGGTTACAAACAAAATTTGAGGGAAACACATCACATATAAGAGGAGAACGACGACACAACAGTTACACAACACTAAAATGTAATATACACATAAACGAACTATAATATAACAATGGCCATTTTCCTGACTTGGTACAGGACATTTAAAAAAAACATGGTTGTTTGAACCTTGATATATTATGCCAAATGTTTTATCCGAACCTAAAGTAGCGGGTTTTCGTCTAAGTGAGAGAAACAAATTTTTCGACGCTATCAATTAAAATGTGTTTTTCTTCAAAATTTAACACTATAAGTTTAGTAGAAAATATGGATTCAGAATATATATTTTCGTCACCAACATGATCACAATACTTATTGTCTTCATCAAATTGGGGATGAGATTATTTTGTTATAAACAAAATATACTTCCATTTTTTAAAATTAAATGGTCGTTCCTTTAAAATGTAGATCCCATATACGATGATTTATGATACCGTGCTCTTTAAAATATCATTCATTTGTAATTAATATCTTCAAAGATGAGAAAGTTCCCAAGTATTAAGTTAATATTTTCAAGATGAAAAATGTGTTTTGGCCGATTGTTAGGTGTGTTAGATAGTGAAATTGAAGGATTATCCTATTACTGTAACATCTGAAACAATAGACTACGGCTGATATGTTGCATATCATGAATTGATGTCGTGGTAAAAGATAGACGTATAAAAGAGAACTATTGAACAATTGGTTACAAGAAGTTAAGTCAAAGTCATCACTTTGACTGTTTTACGGACACATTCATGAGTTAATTGACCTGTATAGAATATATTGAAGGATATGTTTCAGATCACATTAGTCTAGATCAATTCGGGCGTTTTTTTTCTGAATATGCACCCAATTGTCGTTGCCTCAATCCCCCCTTTTTTCTTAGATTGTTTCGAAATTAAAATAAAATTATCGACGAATTTATCATATGATGTCACATAAATGATTTTTAATGCAAGATTCCGTGAAATTACTAATTAATCTAGATGAATATTTGTTTATGATATCATTAAAAGAACTATTTAAACAAAATTGATGTTAACATACATATTTCCTATGTAGCTATTGTTTATGCAATAATACATTGTGATAATGACCACTTAATAATTTTTGAAAACTAAGCTAGAAAGGCCACAATCATGTTTAGAGCTTATCGAGCATTCTATGATAACAAGGATGCAAACAAGTTTATAACAATATTACGCAAATTGTTATGGACTTGCCATGAAAAAAATCACCGTGTATAAAATGTTAAAATGGATTGCCATTCAAATACAGAAATATCTGGTTCAAGTTTATATAATGATTAAGCTGATTTCTTCTATTTGATAGTTTTTAGTTTTGCCTTCATATACTATAGAAACTTATGGTAAATAAAACTTTTTTATCTGGCAGTAATACATTTAATTCATCTGTGGCTCTGGCATCAAATCAGTTGGCTGTTCAAAACAACAGAAAACAATACGAGGTTGAAACACAAAAAGAGAGGCGTAAGATACAAGAGGGACAATCAAACTCAAGTATGGAAAACAAAGCCGGACAACATTCGTGGCTGAAAAAGAAAAAGACAAACAGACAAATGATAGAACAAAATACACAACATAGCAAACTCGAGATTAAGTAGCACGAATCCAACCAAAGACTGGTGGTGATCAAAGGTGCACCGGAAGGATGAGAAGATGCTGCTCCATATGTGGTACCAGTCGTGTTGCTCATGTTATGATAAACCCGTCAAATCGTCTAATTGGGTAGGTCATATTCGTGAAAAGGGAAGGGAATTATAGTTACGACATAAGGAACATATCCGATATCATCTGTGAAATTGTGAGTCCATCACGGTCAATAAACTCGACATGGCGTCCGTTAAATTTGTGAGAGGATGATATCAACTTCACCATTTGGAACTCTTGGTTTAATAGCTTCCTTGTGAACAGCAACCTTCTATCAAGGAAATCATAATAGGACATACAAGCCCGGGAATATCGTATCAATTAGGGAATATATGCTTCGTAGACACGCGCTGCTTGAATGTTCCTACATGTTCCAAATGGAAAGTTCACAATTGGGAAGCTGAAATCATCTCTTTTGTCGTTAAGTTTTGTTTCAACCGACCCTCATTGTCAATTTCTAGATGTAAAGCAGGCACAAGATATGAATCCGACTAAACTGTATCGGTTGTATCCTTTATTTCTTTTTCGCAGGGATAAATGCGTTCAACATAGACATCCAATTTCTAGTTATTTAGTGAGAGAACATAATCTATATAGCGGAAAGTAAAGTTAAAGGATAGTGCTAACTTCTTCTCTTTCTTCCTAAAACGTTCCTGTATGAAGTCATCCTCAAAAGCGTTGTTTACCCAAATGTACGTATTTGAATT
The DNA here is from genome assembly GCF_036588685.1 of Mytilus trossulus. Taxonomy (NCBI): domain Eukaryota; kingdom Metazoa; phylum Mollusca; class Bivalvia; order Mytilida; family Mytilidae; genus Mytilus; species Mytilus trossulus. The sequence continues at coordinate 92,044,371 of NC_086376.1, forward strand.
GATTTTTTTCAAAGATAAGTGTTTAAATAAGTTGGATCCACGACTGTTTGCGTTATTGTGTACACCAGAAAATAATTGTTCCTGCAAACAATGATTGCAAACATAGTCAATTGTTTTCTTCAATGCGGATTTTTTCTGTCGAAGAATAAAGAGGTCAAACCAATGTTTTGATATTGAAAATAAGAAACTATAAAGAGTGAAGGTTTGTTTCTTTCTACTTCTGTAATAATATGTTTACCATTTATCAAATTGTTGATTCTTTTTCTTCTTCTATTTCATCGTTTCAGTTTGTCTATATCGACTTTATTTTGATCTACCTGTCATTGTTTCCTATTTCTAGTCCAACCGAACTCACACCTAATTTTTAAAATGTTGAGTCCAACTGGACTTACATATACTTTTCCAATTTCTAGTCCAATTGGACTCACATCATCCTTTTCAAATATTTAGTTAAACTGTAGTCTTAGAATGTTTCTATGTCCTCAAATTCACACGTTCAGCATGTTATCAATCTTTATTGTTGTTTGTGCCTTTGCATGTAATTTTGACAACTTTAAGATAATTTATTTAAGCATTATTTGCATACTCGTACTTATATTCATAATTATGTTGATAGATATCAAAATAGTTTCGTTTAATACTTATCTTAAAAGAAAGCCTAATTATAGCATATAGGAAGATTAACCAGCATATATACAAATATTAACATTAAACAAACTTATTATTAATGATTGAAAATGGGGTTCAAGCTTTTATGCACGAAATAGTCGTATTTTCTGTTCGGATGAAGATTACCTTGTCCATGTTGTCCGTCGTCTGATCTTTTCGGATGCAGATACGTTTTGCCAATTTTATTTTCTGCCAAAATGATATTATGAAACGAATCCTGATCACCTATAAAATTAAAATACAGGAATAATTTGTTCAAAATTCATATAAAAAAAAACGGAGATCATCTATGTTTTTAGATAGTTTGCCTAGATGTTTTTTTAGAAACTAATCGTAAAGCAGACCAATCATTTGGCAGTTTTACATTGAATTTTTCAGTTGGTCTCCAATCAAGACAGTTGACAGGCAAAAACAATGCGAAGTTGAAAAGGTCGAAGAGTTATACCTATTTTTTTTCAAGAACAAAGTCGTACAGAGTATTTGTTATTCCTGTTCTATAATATCCATACGACATCTGAGGTAATAATAAATAAATAAACAAAAACATGTTGACCTACAAGTGTCACACATTTCTATTTTCGAAATATTAAATAAGATTAAATTAACACTGTGGAACAAAAACCTCAATTTAAAGAACTTGTAAAAAGTGTCATATCTTTTGGACACCTACTTTCACTGATGAAATTTTACGAAAAACAAAATAAACGGAAAACATATTTTTTGTTGTGATGTCAAATCCGTAATTTTTATTTGAAAAGAAAGTGATAAAAACACAAAAAAAAAAACGGAAATAGAAAATACGATAGAAGTGATGTAAACAATTTAAAAAGCAAATATAATAACTGTCCGTCCTAATGGAACAACACAATAGTGTACGGTAACAGTTATGCCTGTTGAAAATATCTTAATGTTATGATTGTATGCATCAATGTAAAAAAAGTGTAGTTCCACGGTTCTTTAATGCCTATATTGACCATGATGATCACATAGTAAAAATTTCCAAAATACAATTTTTCTCAGTTTTACGATGAAAAGTCAAATCTATGCATTTATTATAATAATAAATTAAAAAAGATGATGGAAACAAATAGTTGACAATGCCACATTTGCGTTTGTCTGAAAAATGGAGTCTCGTCAGTGATTGTCTGATTACAAATCTGTAATGATCTTCTGTTACTTGATCAATACAGTTTGTTACGATTGATTGAAAAGTTGTTCAGGACCAGGTGGAAATATTTCATGAAAAATCATTAAGAAATATGGGGTTAAATGTACATTTTTCATGTCCTATATTTTCAGTTTGATATTTTTCTTTAACATATTTTTGATGAACAACCAGTACTCTCTGTTTTTGTGCTGATGAGTCAATAGTTTATCAAAGCTACCAGGATTGTAACTTAATGCGCTAGACGCGGGTTTCTTCTAAGTAAGACTTATCAGTATAGCTCAGATAATAACAGTTAAAAAGCCAAACAAGTGCAAAGAGCATTGTGGACCCCAAATCCCCAAAGGTTGTGCCAGATACGGCTTCGGTTGTCTATTCCTGGGATATGAAAATCCTTAGGTTTTGAAAAAGTTTTGTAACAGGAAATTTATAAAAATGACCATATAATTGATATTCATGTCAACACCGAAGTGCTGACTACTGGTTTGGTGATACCCTCGGAGACGAAACGTCGTCCACTTGCAGTGGCATCCACCCAGTGATGTAAATAGTTATCAAAGTTACCAGGATTATAATTTAATACGCCAGACGAGCGTTTCGTCTACATTTATTTCATATTTCCTGATGTTGCACTGATACACTACATTCATATGCTGGAGAGGGTTAAGCGTTTAACCGGGACACATACTTTATGTGTTTCTTATCAATAAGGGTTTTCGATGACTGCGTTCTTAAAGACTTGTTTTTGAAAATTGATTTAAGCATATACATCTCTTTTGTTTTCTATTTTAAATGTTTGTCCATGATTTTTATTAGCTTCCCGTCCCATTTGGATTTTCCATAATTTAGAAGGCCGTACCATAACCTTTAGTTGTTTGTTTACAACATGTTCTATCGGTGGAAGGTTGTCTAGGATTTATCCAGCTACCGGATTTGCTAAATTGTTTTTTTAATTAATTTGTAAATGCGGGAGATTTGCTGTTTTTTAAATGACACTTCTCTATTTTTGAACCCTGTTAGTTGTCTTCTTATTATATATATCCCATTATTGATGCTAATTGCATTCATTTACAATGTACACATCACATTTCCTTTCATTATTTTCTTATTAAAGTTATAAAAATCTGTGCATCAAGATCTTCCCTGTAATACATCATGGTACATGTCAAAACTTCATAAAGCATTTATGTGTTATCAATGTTCAGTCAAACCATCATGCTATCTGAATATTTATGATGGTTTGGAGTCAGGAATACGACATTTGGGTTGCTTTCTATTCGTGTGATGTGTTTGGGTTTTATATTTTGCCATTTCATTAGGAACTTTCCGTTTCGAAGTTTTCTCAGAGTACGGTATTATTGTAATTTAACTTTAATGACGAAGTACAGTTTGTTATACCGTGGTTTTCATAAAATTGTCCGTAAAAAATGCTGCCATAGGATTGATTTGAGTTATTGACATAATTACTATCAAGTACTTTAAATTCATGTGTGTTTCAAATTGAGGCATACATATGTTATTGATAGAGTACAATTGGAAAATGTTTGTTTACTTTTGACTGATTTGATACGATGTATAAAAAAGCTTGCGTTTCCTGCTATAACTTTCATTGTGAGAGGTTACTGGTTACACGGAAGCTATTGAACTTAAGTTGTAAGTATAACAAAGTTAACGAACTCCAATGCAAATTCAACAAGGAAAGTCCATAAAAAATGATAAAATTTAACGCTTAAAAAACACAGAACTTGTGAAAAACTAAATTATTGACTGTGTACCGTTCTTAACATGATATGGAATATGATGCGACTGTCATAAAAGTGAGAGGTTTAGCTAGATATAAAACCAGGTTCAATCCACGATTTTCTACATTAGAAAATGCCTTTAAAAAACGATTTTAGTGAGATAATTTTTACTTATACTCTATTTTATACTTAATCAATAAATAACAGTTGTTGTTTAGAACGCATAAAAACGAAGAAAAATCCGAGGAAAATTTTAATTGGAAAACCCATAAATAGGTGGCAAAATCAACAGGTAAAACACATCAAACGAATGGATTAAAACAGTCATTATCCTCACTTGGTACAGTTATTCTCTTTATAGAAAATGGTGGATAAAACCCGGTTTTGTAGCAAGCTAAACCTCTCACTTGTATGACAACGATCTGTGCACAAAACATACAGACACATAGGTAAAAATGCCAACAACTTAGGTATAGCAGTCAATACTATGTTAATTATAATAACAACAAACAAATATGTTACAAAAAACACAATAAATATAAAGACAAAGCACACCAGCAAAAATGATTGACAGGAATACAAAAATTTACAATAACACAATGACTGGATATACCAACACAAAACAACTTCATTTGTAAAAAAAGAAACGTAAAAGGTATATGAAAACAGCCCATTTGCCAAAAAAAACAGGGAAACAATAATACATAATATTATCATAGGATAATAACACTTTAACGTAATAAATATGTACAGAGCCACGTCGGATTTAACACAGAAGCACGAAAAGAGCGTATAGATGAGGCACACCAGCAAAAACCGAAATAAAAGAATGCAAAACCTCCGATAGCACACCATGCCTTGAAGGGATGTTTTAGTACAGTGCCACGCCAAATGAATATCACAAAAAATAGACTTAACAGTAAAAGAAATGTTCAGAAGAACAAATACAAGAATTCTATAATACGTTATTAAAGAGGGGCGTCATATTAAAATGCCAAGCAAGGTCAGTTCAAGTTTACATCATGTTATGAAAATCAGCACTAAATACATTTCAGTGTAATCTATTATTTGATATAAATCAGCTTCCAGTTAGTATGGAATGTCAGCTCACAGATAGTTCCTAGTAATGTGATAAATAATTTACTGGGTCCATTATTTATGAAAATAATTAGATTATTTATATATTACTCCAAATGGTTTGCTTTCATAACAAGATTGAACGCGACCTTTTGATGGTTCTCATATAATAGCTCAATTAAGAAATAATTCATGGGGGCTTGAATATATCATGATTTTACCACGGGTTGGCCCTTTATAACAAATATTTTACCCTGAGCGTTAGCGTTTTTATGGATAAAGCCCAATAAATCCAAAACTGAAAATCTGAAAATCTGAAATTTAAAAATTGAAAGGGAGCTTACATCAATAGACAACATGATAGATATAAACAATTCACCAAAGTTTAATGAATAAAGCCCCATAAATCCAAAACTGAAAATCTGAAATTTATAAAAATTGAAAGGGAGCTTATATCAATAGATATAAACAATTCACCAAAGTTTCATGGGCATTGGTTAAAGCCTTTTTGAGTTATTGTCCGAAGTGTTAAAAATCCCCCTTTTTTTTATGAATAAAGCCCCATAAATCCAAAGCTGAAAATCTGAAATTTATCAAAAATGGAAAGGGAGCTTACATCAATAGATATAAACAATTCACCAAAAATTCCTGGACATTGGTGAAAGCCTTTTTGAGTTATTGTCCGAAGAGTTGAAAATCCCCCCTTTTTAGCTCACCGGTCCCGAAGGGCCAAGTGAGCTTTTCTCATCACTTGGCGTCCGTCGTCCGTCGTCCGGCGTTAATTTTTACAAAAATCTTCGATGACGGGCGTATAAAAACTAAAAGATATCAATGGTATTAGTATTATCTATGTATTCAAATGATGCATTAATTCGGTATTTGTTTAATAATTCTTTTTAGCTATCGTTCGTTTTTGGAAATTATCTGTAATGTATGTGGTTTTCTAAGACAAAAAGATATGTTCAAACTCTTAGGTTTCTGACAGTTTTAATCTTAAGTTCATTGCTGAGAGTGTAATGCTTTAGAATTTAAACTTCTTGAATATATGCTGATGATATTTGTACTAGTATTATATTACCTCTTACATGAAAATACAGAAATTTTCTAATTTTTTTGCAAGATTTAATGGTTGTGGTTTTTTTCATTTGACATAGGTCATTTTAAAATAATAGCGATGAATACAGAAATGGCAAACTGTATAGGACAACAGATTCTTCGTCATCAATATTTTACCTTGAGCTAAGGGATATTCATAACATACATTATTTGTTTCATGTATGTATCCCATTAATGGAAAGTGATGTGTGAAATTCATTCAGAAAAGATGCTAGGATTTAAATTATGGACGTTAGATGGTATCCATATTCGCATGATGAAAACAACTGATTATTATTTTTCAAAATTGTGCATAGACCTATATGTTGATCTATCAATTCTATAATTTGAACTCAACACTTTTTCGTGATAATTAATAGCAAAAATCTAAACAATAATGGTTCAAGTATCAAGAGTGTATAATAATATATAAATGTGTCTTTCACCAAATTAACAAATTGTAAATCTATTGTATAATACTGTGTCGATACTGGTGTTGATGAACTGTTTTATCCAAAGGGAATAATTATTCAAGAAGTGTGATTTTCCACTGACATAATTGATAACATACATTTTTTTAAATTTGTCATTTGAGGATTAAGAAATCATCAGATAAAACATTAGGTACCTGACTCCCTCTGAAATATTAACGACAGATGACCTTGCTTATTCTACCAAACCCTTCATGTTCTGTAAGTGTAGAAAATGTTCACCTGAAAGAAAAGGTTCCGATTTAATTGAACAGAATAGTAAAAAAATAAATCTGATATGGACTTCTTATATAAAAAGATGAATGTATCTTCTTTAAAAGATAAAAAGTAAAATAAAAAAGTACTGAACTCCGAGGAAGAGGTGTTAGCCATTTTGTTGGCAACATAATATAATATTGGTGCATAACAATGATAATAGTATGTTTGCACCTGACTTACTGTCAAATAGATACCTATATTTTGACATTGCACAAAGTATTGTTTTCTTTACTTTAAATGACGTCCTTATAATAAGTCTATGTGATAATCGATGTGTATACTGTTTGACAAGTTAGTCTTAGATACATGATTGTTTAGTTAATTGTTATTGACTTGAAACTAAATGTCAGTAACTTGACCCGCTAGCAGATCTGTAACAAGTGTTTTTTCTAGAAGGTTTTTGCCGATAATTGTTGAAGGCTGTTGTGTGCCCTAAACTTTCTGTAATCAAGTTGGTTTTAACTTTGTTGATAGTTTTCTCAAAGGAAATTTTATCACGTCTTATCATTTATGAAAAAGAAGCCTTTTTACTAGTTTGCCATATTGATTTCCGCTCTAACGTGGGTTTTATATTTATGTATATTTATATATATATAATTTGATTTTGGATGTGACGCGTCTTCTGATTGGCTGACGTTATTCAGTTATCAGCTTAAAGACAAAATTAAGGAACGTGACCGTGACGTCATCAACGTTTTTAAGGGTTTTTCTACGTTTTCAAATGGATTTTAAAAGCAAATCATAAGAAATGACTGAATTATTTTTTCTGTATATTCGAAATAACATAAAAAATGTAGTGCAGACTGTTAAATAACCAAATAACACCGAAATTAACATCTATAGGTCATCGTACGGAGTTCAACGATGAGTAAAAACCATATTGTATATATGAATTATTACACCAATAATTTATATACTAATTTTTCCCAATAGTGTGCTAAATCATGGAGCTCATTTTTATTAGACATTTCGAACTATCACCTTATCTGTGACACTTCAAGACATTTTGTACCTCAGTTGAACTTTTTGTTATTAGATAGTTATTGCCGATTTCTAGCAAGCTTCTATTTCTCTATTATATAAAAAAGATTAATGTCGCGACAATGATAAACCGATGATTATAAGTAAAAATTCAAAAACAATTATTTGAAACTCTTTACATTCTTTGGGTCTAATTTGTTACTTCCCCCCTGATGTTGTTGCAATTATACTCAATTTATTATCAAATAATGCAATAAAGTAGATGGCGTCTGCATTTCAGCATTTTTTGTTAAAGGAGGGGGGAAAGAACATCTGTTTATTAAGGGCACTCGAAGGTAAACATTCTTTTTTTTAAATATAAGATTTCGCTATTTTTTTTATTAATGAACTTAATCATATACTTTAAAGAATAATAAAATTAAAAAAAAATAGGGTGACCGTTAATCTAAACTTACATGTACAATCTGCCCTTGCAAAAAGCATGCATTTCTGTAACTAACAGGAAAAATAAAATAAGATATCGAAATAAATATGAATTTAATCACATAAATCGCTTAAACTTTACAATTGTCTACTTTAAGTACAGCTTATTTGAAAAAAAAACAAAATATAGGTTATTGCTGAATTAAAAATGATTTTTCAATTTTAATGCAGAAAAGGACATCGTAATAGTAGCTGAACATGTTAAATCTTATAACCTCTTTATCTAACTGATTGATATGTCTGTGAAATTTTCGTAAGAAAGAGTTCTTAAAAGAGCAATATGTCGGTAAATCTAACACTACTATAATTGAATGTGACTAATCATATAGTTGGTTATTGAATACAAGGACGTTCTGTGACCTATAATTATTAACTTCTATGTTATTCGGTCTCTAGTGGAAATTTTTCTGATTGACAATCATACCACATCTCTTAATTTGATATACTTTCTAAATAAAGCAATTACTGTTCTTCGTTTGACCGTTCTCGGAAAAGTGTCAAATTTGACAGTCACTTGAAAGAACAATTCTGAGTTTGAAGTGTTATTTTTTTTTTTTTAAATGAGTATAGATGAAGACCCACTATCAACATTACATTGGTTAATTTATCTTTTTATTCAGTTAATAATGGTTAGAATTTTCATTAGTCCTGCATTTTACATGAAGCTTTTTTAAAGGGGTAATATTGTTTGACCAATTATATTTTATATTTGACTGTAAATTTGTTTTGACATATTTCCAAATCTGTTTTTATCCTAAGGAAAAGTGACAATTTTTTTTCAGGGGCCAGCTGAAGCATGGCTGCGGGTGCGGCATTTTCTCGCTGCATTGACGACCCTTTGGTGGCCTTCGGCTGTTATCTGCTCTTTGGTTGTCTTTTGCAAATTCTCAATTTCCATTCTAAATTTTACTATATATCAAGACTGAGAATGTATTTCAACGTAAAACGTTACAAAATAAAGTAACAAAAATCCGATTTGACAAGTACTTGTTATTGTCTAATTAAATCGCTACGCATTAAGTAATTGCTGTAATTAATGTTTTTAAGATATTAAACACCACACCAATGCGTTTTGACACTTAGCTTAAACTTGAAAAAATGTCAGTGAAAATAAGGTCTCACTACTTTACGTAATGCTTTAATTTGACAATAGAGCCAACATCCAAACATAGTACTGAAAAAAATAAAACAAAAGGAAGGTAATTAAATGCAAAAATATCCCTTGTTTATAATTTGGTTAGCCTGACGCACGTTAAGTCGACAGCCGTTGATTAGTTGCACTAACACAGCTCAAAAGTACACTTATTAGGAGTTGCAGAAACAATTATTTTTTTCATCTAAATTCACTACCTAGACATAACATATTTGTCAAACTAAGTGTTAGTGTCATCACTAACAATATAATTATGAAAATCAAGGCGACTGTCCCTGTCTTATAATTTTAAATGTGTTATTAGTACATTTGTTATCATTCAGGTACAAAACATAGTATATCATGTAGGTTATGTCGTTAACAAGTTCGAAATGAAGAGAACATTTTATTTTGTCTGCTTAAAATATCAATTCGCCATTCTACCTGAACCATACATATCATTGACTAAACACAATTAAAATTAAGATCGCGATATATTTGTATATTTTCAACATTGTGTGCAACTTCTTATGGTGTGTTCATATTTCGCCTAAGCTGTGAATTCCAGGTAAAACAAGGTAAAAAATATACTAAGGCCAGATGGGAATTAAACTAAGGCGAAATGTGAATTTAGATAAAAGTATTAAATACACAAGTTAGACCTCTGTGTTTTATAGCAATTTTAACAACATTTAATTAAGGAATTGTTTCTCTTGATTTAATATTTTAAATAAAAGTGACCATTTTTATGGTTTTAAAAGAACAAAATTCCACAATAAAACATGAGTCAGTAGGAAAGTTGCTTCTTTAATGCTAAATTTAATATGTTTCAATTGTATAAATGTTATGCCATTAGAAAGTTCTTAAGAATCAGTCAATTATCCTAAACATTGTGCAACACAACAAGTTAAAAAAGAAAGAAAGAAAATGTATTCCCTATAATAACAAACATAACTAAAGTCAAAACAGTATCGTTTGTATTTGAGTAGAGTTTAGAAATAGAAAAAAAATATATGACCTTTGACCTCAATTTTAAGAAAATGTGACCATATTAAGAACTGACAACATGCATTTTATTATAGTACAAGGTTTCCTCTTTCCAATGATATATTATACAATCTAACTCTCTTTCATCTTGTAACAGTATTAAAACATTTGACTTTTCTACTCTTTACACAAGCATTCCACATTCCAAATTAAAAGACAAATTAAAAGAGTTGGTATTACTTTGCTTCATAAAAAAGAATGGCCAACGTAGATACAAGTATCTTGTCTTAGGGAGGGATAAATCATACTTTGTAAAGAACCATTCTGATTCAAACAAAAAATTCTCTGAAACCGATATTATCAAGATGCTTGATTTCTTGATTGACAACATATTTGTTACGTTCGGAGGACGTGTTTTTCAACAGACTGTCGGCATCCCAATGGGAACAAACTGTGCCCCTCTACTTGCTGACTTGTTTCTTTATTATTATGAGGCTGACTTCATGCAGGAACTTCTTAGGAAGAAAGATAAGAAGTTAGCAATATCCTTTAACTCTACTTTCCGCTATATAGATGACGTTCTTTCACTAAACAATTCAAAATTTGGTGACTATGTGGATCGCATCTATCCCATCGAATTGGAGATAAAGGATACTACATATACAGTTAAGTCGGCTTCATATCTTGACTTAAATCTAGAAATTGACAATGAGGGTCGGTTGAAGACAAAACTTTACGACAAAAGAGATGATTTCAGCTTTCCAATTGTGAACTTTCCATTTCTAAATAGCAACATTCCAGCAGCACCTGCATACGGGGTATATATCTCCCAATTGATACGATATTCCCGTGCTTGCATTTCCTATCATGATTTTCTTGATAGAGGGTTACTGCTCACAAGGAAGCTATTAAACCAAATGGTGAAGTTGAAATCATCCCTTCGTAAATTTTACGGACGCCATCACGAGTTGGTTGACCGTTATGGAATAACCGTTTCACAAATGATATCGGATATGTTCCCTACGTCGTAACTACAATCCCCTTCCCTTTCATGAATTTGACCTACCGAATTAGACTATTTACCGGATTTGTAATCACATAAGCAACACGACGGGTGCCGCATGTGGAGCAGGATCTGCTTACCCTTCCGGAGCACCTGAGATCACCCCTAGTTTTTGGTGGGGTTCGTGTTGTTTATTCTTTAGTTTTCTATGTTGTGTCATGTGTTCTATTGTTTTTCTGTTTGTCTTTTTCATTTTTAGCCATGGCGTTGTCAGTTTGTTTTAGATTTACGAGTTTGACTGTCCCTTTGGTGTCTTTCGTCCCTCTTTTGCAACGGATTAATGTATGACACCGTTTCTAACCTTTAACAGGATTCAATAGACGTTTAAACTAAATCTTCATAACTTCAAGATTGAAAACACATTCATATTTGTTTATAACCATAACGTAGGATCAGAAAAACAGAGCATATCTACAAAAATCTACTCCTTAATGAACTGTCATCCTTTCTTAATGTCTTGTATAGGGTCACCGTGCTTTTTCCGGTATCCGTTCACAAAACACGGACACACATGATCATATTATAAGTTAATGTACTTCAAGTTCTTTTCTGTCATTCTTATAAATTATTGTTTTTGCCTTCTTATGCCTCTTACCAAAATGTACATAGAAGTATTCGAAAAGTGGTAAAATTACAATAATTACTGAAAGATGGAAGTCTTTCTTAATGAAGTGTTGATATTTTGTTCAGTTTGCGATGATAAAATTAAGGAAACAGATGCGACATTTTAACTATTGCTCATTTAAGCAACAATCGGCACAATAAAGACATTAAAAGAGCAAGATAATAACAGAGCATAAAACGTAACAAAACTCTCAATGTAATCTAAATAAACGAATCGCGATGAAGTGAATAGATAGAAATGCGCTATGAAGACCGTTTTTGCACTAATAATAGGGAAGAATATAAATGTTCTTCGGCAATTACAAATGCGTTCATCTGTACCGGATCACACAATGTCAATATCCTTGACATCATGGAAACTGAAAACAAATATATATGGTATATATTATTTTTCTTGATATATTAAATTGATGTTTAGTAGTTAAGGAATACTTATTGATAAATAACAAAATCGTCAATAACTTCCATGAATACTTATTAGTTCCTACTGAGTGTTATCTCTGTTAATACATATAATAATTCTTCGTGAGAAAAACAGAATCTAAGTCAGGAATCTGATGTACAGTAGTTGTCGTTTGTTTATGTAATATATACGTGTTTCTCGTTTCTCGTTTTGTTTATATAGATTAGACCGTTGGGTTTCCCGTTTGAATGGTTTTACACTCGTAATTTTGGGGCCCTTTATAGCTTGTTGTTCGGTGTGAGCCAAGGTTGAAGGCCGTACTTTAACCTTTAATAGTTTAACTTTTAAATTGTTATTTGGATGGAGAGTTGTCTCATTGGCACTCACACCACATCTTCCTATATCTATAGATACATTTATTCCTGACCGGTATGTTGACAATAAGGAAAAGAAATAATACCACTACATCTGATTATATAAACTTTTAATTATATTCTACATAGGGACGAAAGCTCTTCGTATGTTGTTTTTAATGATTTTTTCAAGTTATTGAACTGTTCAACCTTCAAATGATTATGACAATAAACCCAAGTAATAAAACAGAGAAAAAAAACGACATCAGTTCGGAGTGCTAATTTAGTTAGATAACACTGTATAATTTAGAGTTTAAAAGCATTTTGAACAAAGAAGTCAGTTTTATCATTTGATAGATAAAAGAAAATGTGATATGAGTGGCAATGAGACAACTCCCCATCCAACTAACAATTTGTAAAAATACACCATAGGTCAAAGAACGGTCTTATACGTTGAGCCCTGGCTCACACCGAACAGCAAGCTATAAAGGGCCACATGAAAGAGAGAAAGTCAAAATCATAGATAGAAAATAAACTGACAAGCCATGGCTAAAATGAAAAAGACAAACAGACAAGTAATAGTACACATGACACAACATAGAAAACGTAAGACTTAGCAACACGAACCCCACAAAAAACCTGGGGTGATCTCAGGTGCTCCAGAACGGTAAGCAGATTCTGCTCGACATGTGGGGTTCGTGTTGTTTATTCTTTAGTTTTCAATGTTGTGTCATGTGTACTTTTGTTTTTCTGTTTGTCTTTTTTCATTTTTAGCCATGGCGTTGTCAGTTTGTTTTACATTTATGAGTTTGACTGTCCCTTTGGTATCTTTCGTCCCTCTTTTAATCCATTCCGAGTAACTGTATCGTAGGTATTTCAGTTACAAAGACAAAATAAAAGTTGTATCGTAAGTTTCGAAAAGCTTTTTGCGAATCAAATGCAACTTTTCAATAGATTCATTTTCTATTGTTCTATCTGTTTAAGCTTTTGTCCCATTTAACGAATGCAATATATATTGTTCTCTGGTAGTTTATTCACTGATACACTGAAAGAGAAAGAGAAATCTTTCACTCATTGATAAGTTTACTTAAATTTTTAAAAACAAATACATGTAGGTTTTATTGCGATCCAAATTTCTACGGAATCATCACCCCTTGGTCAAGGTGTGTCTATTGTCTGTGTTTATTCACTGGGGCCTTTAAATATCTTCTACGAGAAAGCTATTATTCATTGGTTAGTTTACCTTATGCTTCGAATTAAAATACTATGTGAGGGCAATATTTGATAGGAGCGTTTTTGTAAATTAGAACACAAGTTTTGATAATTTGCTATGATATACAACCTGTGTGAAATAAGAAATGATCAGTGTCAACTCATCTTACAAATGAGTTGGTGTATACATGTAGTAGTGTCAACGTATATTTGTTCCACCTAACAGAAGTTCCAATGGAAACCTTGTTATAAACAATGTCATAATACCTGTTCCTGTTGGAACAAATAATCTATACCATTTATTCCGTTAGGAACATTTACTGTAATATTTATTCCTGTGGAAATAATGTTTCAGAATATTTCTTCCTTTTGGAACTAATATTATGAAGGAACTTCTATTCCGTGACAGTAGGACTACAGTAGTTTATCAATGTTCAATATTTCTTAAATCGAGTAACAAACAGAAACTGATGGAATCCCATGCACACCAACATGAGCACTCTGAAGTCATGTTTTATAAAATTCTCCTTTGAACATGAAAACGTATTGTAATAACAGTGCGTACACCTGGTAAAATATAGGTAAAAAGCTGATAGCAAATGCCTTCTAGTTCTAATAATTGTTTTAGTCGTGAAGAGTTGAGTTAATTATGGACAAATCATGTTCGATACTGGCATTATATTTAGTATACTTTACGTTGACCTGTAACAACGCTATTAATTGTGTAGTTTATCATTGACTCCACGGTATGACTGTACTTGATATTAGTGATAATTCATCTAGTGCTGACAAAACATGACAATTAGGAATACTTCACTGGAAAAAATCATAGCATTTCCATATTGCTGCATATCAATTATTTTAAAGGTTAGAGAACATTAAAACTGTACAGTTGGATACCTGATTAATTCATTCCAACTTGTGTTGAGAAAGCTCGACAATTAGGAATGCTTCCGTCTTTTTTTTAAGTCTAATTATTCCCCCTTTATTGCTAAGTGATAACTTTAGAGGTACAATGTAGTGAACATTGTAACAGGCATTTCAATAATTGATTATTTCAATAATTTTACTATTTTTATAGTAATAGTTTAGTTATACACATTACCTTATTCAACGTGAAGGGTTAAAATTGAATTTTAATTGATAACAGAATACATCCAATTCAGTTGCAAATATCTTATGTTAGGAATTCAAAAAACATATTGTTTGCAATTAATTGTTTCTATATTTATAATAGTTTTGTAGTTAACGTTTAGTTATAGACACTACCTTATTCAACGTGAAGGGTCACATTCAAATTTTAATTGATAACAGATAAAGTCCAATTCAGATGCACATATCTTATGTTAGGAATTTAAAAATCATATTTATTTAAACATATACTTTTATTCAAAACTATCTTGAAGGCCATCTAAAGTTTATGACAGATGACATTACTCAAAGCATTTTTAGAGAGGGATACATTCTATTTTATATATATCTATTTATATAAAAGACGTTATTTAATAAGGTTGCCCTGAAACTGACATTATCATGATACTAGTTTTGTTTTATTGACAACATATTTGTAACTTGTGTATGATGTTTTTTTTTCAACATACAATCGATATTACTGTGAAAATCTAATGTTCTCCTCTTGTCTATTTATTCATATGAGTGAAACATCATCTTCATAAAGGATCTTCAAAAGAAGAATAAAACGGTCCCTAAACTACACATTTCGCTATACAAAGATGTCCACTTACTATTTAGGTCATAGTTTGATTACTATTGAACTCATCTTACCCATTGACATTAAATAATGGATACTACCGATAAAATTAAGTTTGCTTCACATTAATAGGTTTTACACTTGTAATTGTCAATTTGAGTAAGAACAAAACTATACTATAAAAGATAATATTTCAGTTTGCTATTTTTGAAAATTTCATTTGTATGTAGCAACAATTCAGCAGCGCTTGCATCAAGTACATATAGAGTATATCTGTCTCAATGAACGCATAAACCAGAGTTTGATTTTTCTTTCATGATTTCCTTGATAGAGGTTTGGTACTTTCTTTTTCATGGAATGTATTTAATCATTTTTTCCATGTTGTAAAGTCATAATTATCCCTTCAGAATTTAGACGGACGCAACAACGAGTTTTTTGGCCGTTTTAGGATATTTTTTCCCATTGTTGTTACCACAATGCCTTTCTTTTTTTCTTTTTATTCGTGTCTCCTACGGGTTTTTCTGAATTTACCGCCATCGAAAATGGACAATGCATTGACGTATAATGGTTTACTTTTTTTAAAATTGTTATTTGGATGGAGCGTTGTCTGATTGGCACTCACACCACATCTTCCTATATCTAATAACTGTCATATTCCTGACTTGATACAGACATGTTCCTATGCAGAACACTTGTTAAGGCTAACTTAACCTCTCACTTGGACGACAATCGTATGAAATTAAATTAAATTAAAAATAATTTGTGAGTCAATACAAACAGATATATATAATAGGTAAAAATTTCAAAACAAGCGATATAGCAGTCAACATCATGTTATAAGCTTTGTCACTATACAAAAAAAAACAGGTCAGAAAACCAAAAAAGCATAGAGACAACGCACATTAGCAAAACAAAAAGAAAAGAATACAAAAGTTTACCAAATCACAATAACAATGACCAATACACTTCAGCCACACGAAATTTATCAAGCATTTGTTTCATTTTATAACAAACATTATAAAAAAAAATCAAATGTATCTATATGTTAGGAAAACCATTAAAGTGTTCGCTATGGCCAACAGGCATAATGTAATCGATTACATTGCAAAAAACAGGTGTTATCGTGATTACTTTTATATTACTTTAAGATCACATTCAAATAATACTTGCTGATTACAAATCGAAAATTGTTTTTGATAGACAAGATTAAATTAAGAACATTTAAAGCTTGAATGAAAAAACTCATGACGCTAGTATTCACAATGATTGGCCGTTGTTTAATGTGATAAGTTGTATCATCTATATGACAAATTTGTATAACCAAGTGTTTTTTTTTTGGTTAACAGTTTACTTAAGGAAATTGCCTATCCAATATTTCGTTGTGAAATTGAGCTCTTATGATACAAGAATATGCCTTTAAAGCATTGTCTTTCCTGATTGAAATCTTCGGATATTAACTCCAATTTGATATATAAGTTTAACCATTTTTTTTTACATAACTACATTGAAATTCAAAGGCAGAAAACATTTAGTTCACATTTGACTTTGATGGTCGACATAAATATATGAGCTTACTTAATTTAAATATGTCAAAATGGAAGTTAAAACCAGATTTCATTTATTGACAAATTGAATAAATTTCGTTTTTCATAAATTCGTGTATAATATGTGCTTTCTAATATTTATTCTTTATTCACTTTGAGCCTTACGGCTCATCAGTATAAACAAGTACATGTACAGTGTATAGATATGGCATAATATTAACAAACAATACGTATAGTAAAAAATAGGTGATGTCAGAAGTTTCAACACTGCAAAATATCTTTTATTACAACAAATTGTTTCTTAATTAAAAGAGAAATGTATATTCTTTCTTAAGTTATAAAGCTGTTTTGTGTTTTCACCTGACAATAGTTCTATTTATTATTAATTAGATCAAGTATTAAAAAAATACAATCAAATAATGACAATCAACCACGTTTAACTTTATTGACATTGTTATAAAGACAATAACATTTTAATACCCAAGCTCACCTTTTGTTTAAAAAAAAATGAAAGTAGTGATTAACACCTGTAAAACATTAATGGATGTGTCAATTATGTCCCAACAGACAATACAACTTTTTCGTGAGGATTAAAAGTTATCAAAAAAAGTCTGATATTGCAATATACAATGTTATCATAAGTAATCTAAAGTAATCATGATTACTGTATAGAAAAGTAATCTAAAGTAATCATGATTACTCTAAAGAAAAGTAATCTAATATAATCGATTACATATGAAATAGGGTGTTATTGTAATGTTATCGATTACATACGTAATTATTTTTCCTTATTTGTTCATTTTTGTTTTGTAATTAGGCAGTTGGTTAAAATGTGTAGAAACAAATAAAGTGACATCTTTAACATAGAGAAAGGACATTTGTCTATAGGTACTTTATCAAATTAAACATATCACACTGTATATAGCTATTTTATCAAATTACACATGTTACACTGTACTTGTCTATCAATTCTTTTTAATCAAATGAATAAATTAAGGCTTATACAAAAATCACCAATATTAACTTTTTCGTGAGGATTAAAAGTTATCAAAAAAAGTCTGATATTGCAATATACAATGTTATCATAAGTAATCTAAAGTAATCATGATTACTGTAAAGAAAGGTAATCTAAAGTAATCATGATTACTCTAAAGAAAAGTAATTTAATACAATCGATTACATATAAAATAGGGCGTAATTGTAATGTTATCGATTACATTTTATTAGCAAAGTAATTGTAATTTAATCGATTACAAGTTATCGACCCAACCCCTGATGGACAATTACATAGACGTGTCTGGGTTTAATAAGTGTTATGAGATATCAGCTAACATTTAAAAAAAAAGTTGCAATTAGTGAATTTTATCAAATATCTCTTGAGATCTTTTGGCTTTTTGACTATCACAAAGAATGTAATTATTAAGATAGTAACTTCGTGTGTTTCGTGTGTTCATAAACTCACCAGCAAGGATTTAGTACTAGTTTGTGTTGATTTTGCAAATGTTTTAGTTTTATATTTTGCATTTGATTGCATTTGTAAGATGACTGGATTGTTAGTATGTGGGCTATATTCATGATAGTTATGTTTGGTTGCTCATATCAAAAACGCATCCATGAGAACTTTCTGACTGGCTACACGTTTAAGTTGTTACATGACGAATTTAAACATTGGCGCATAAAATGAATGCCTGCTAGAGCACCAAAGTTCTTCTTGATTTTTAGTTGGGATTCTCTGTAAAGTGTTAGTTGATATATCTTTCTGGTACCACCAAGGTGTCTTTGATAGCGTCTTGAAATCTTTTACCTTATTAGGGATTCAATTAGCATATTTTGTATCTGTTCCTGTAAAATGCCATTTTTTTAAAGCGCATTATCAAAAGGTAATTAATAAACTAACCCTTGCTTTTATGTTTCTGCAATCGTAGTAATCAAAACACGTTTGTTAAGTTTCTAAAGGTCTCATTATGTCTTATAAAGTAGTCTCTACAAGATATCCCCTATATAAAGAATAATTAGTAGATATATCAGTTTACTATTTATTATCCAATCTTTCCTGGTTATGACGTCTGTTTATCATGAATGTCTCCAGCGATCTTTTGTTTCCGTATTCGTAGGTGTACAGGAAAGAAGATAGTCAACGAAGTGCAGGTTTATAATTTAATTTACTGAGACGGAGGAGGTACTCTTGATCTTCCATAATCAAGGAACTCTAAATCCAAAATACGTAATAAAGCCAAGGAGGTAGCATTACTTGAACATGATGAATATGCGTGACGTCATATAACCAAAAAGCGACATTAGTGAAACCATATTTTAGAATTTAATAAACAATTACATAATTTTTTTTTTTTAAATGAGATTCTCTCTTGCATTATTTCATCCTATTATTACTGAAAATTAAAGATGTGCTGCAAAGTTTTCGGATCCTCTGGTGAGATATTTTTATGTTGGTGACCAGAAATTGTCCAAATCCTAAAAACCGCGAAGGCATTAGATATATATTTTTATCATATATTTAGTACAAAATACAGCAATTTTGTATATCTAATAAAGGTTCTTTTTTCCAGTCTGTATCACCAACCCTTTATCGCATACCCCGTATCGCATGGCTAAACCCGTATCGCATACCCCGTATCGCACCCCTTTCGGAACTTCTCATATTTTACTATCCGGCACTTATCGGATTTTATTGTCAATTGCAGACGACAACAACTATCAAAAAAGTGTTATGTCGAGGAGTCCGCATTCAATCGAGATGGGAGAACGGGTGATGAACGATCTATCAGAAGACATTCTTCAATTAGAGGACATAATCAATTATCGTGACAAGGAAAGGGAAGCAACAAATGCCTTCTTGGCCGAGATGCGTAATGGAAACACAGTCAGAAAGACAAAGTCAGACGTTGGAAAATTCAAAACTTGGTTGAATCAACAGAATGAGGAGAGAGAGGTGGAAACCATTCCTTCTCCCGAATTAGATTTATTCCTAGCAAGGTTCTTTATGACCGCTAAAAAGGGCGATGGCGGAGAATATGAGCCTGACACTCTAAAATCTATGCAGGGCAGTATCAATCGGTTTTTGGCAGAAAAGGGATCACTAGTGAACTTGATAGAGGATAAGGACTTCAAGCATTCTAGAGATGTGCTGACATCTAAAAGAAAATACCTAAGACAACAAGGCAAAGGAAACAGGCCCAACCAGGCTGACCCCTTTACAAAAGAGGAACTAGACATGTTGTATCAGAAAGGATTATTGGGTGGAGGCAAGTACATAAATGTTTACATTTTTTTCTCCATGTAATGAAATCCTATAATTTTTAAACATGCTGGTACTGAACATAGATATATAAGATAAAATAACTTTGTAGTCTAAAAAAATGATTATCCATGTTTTATGATTTATTTTATAATAAGTACATGCATCACAAACCAAACAGGAAAATTTATGATCCCCAGCAAAAGATATTAACGCCATCTATGATGAAATATTTATGTACAACTCATAGATGTGTCCGTCTGTCGATTTGTATATACTCATTACTGAACCCCAATGTCCAATGCACAGCAACATATAATCAACACATACTCAAAAATCTTAAAACATACCTACAATATTGTGTACAAAAAGGTGGTTATGCCACAAAAATGTATATATATATACACCCCCTGCTTCTTATATGCATTTTTTTTTATTAAATATATCATTTATTTTTCAGGAAATGCACAGTCCTTATTGAACACTGTATTTCTAAACAACAGCATGTATTTTGGGATGAGATCTCGTACAGAGCATGAACATTTAAGATGGGGTGATGTGGAGCTGAAGACAACTTCGTCAGGTGAACGATATTTGGAATACTCAGAGAGGGCTACTAAAACAAGGACGGGAGTTAACAGTGATTCAAGAGCATTCCCCCCAAAGATGTTCGAGGATAAAGGTATATAATTATTTTAAATATATACCTTTTTAAATACTAAACATACTTCTTGTCTTATAAAAAAAAAGGAGATGTGGTATTATTGCCAATGACACAACTATATATCCACCAAAGGTCAAATAAAATAAGATGTAGGCAACTGTACAGCCTTCAACAATGAGAAAACCCCATATCGTTTAATCATCTCAAATAAAGTGAAACAAAAAAAAAACATTTGGGGAGATGAAAAGACACAAAACAAAAGCACATAAACTTAGTAAATACTATTAAAACCACATCCTCCTATATCTATTCTTATTATTTTTTTCTTTTTCAGGAAATCAAAGATGTCCCATCCAGATGTACTTGTTTTATGCTCAAAAGCGACCTGTAAATATGAAAGAAGATGAGGCAAAGTTTTATGTGGGAATAAACAATAAGGCTTCAAGCGGTGAATGGTTCAAAAATATGCCAATGGGTAAAAACACAATTGGTAAAATAGTTAAGACGATGGCAGAGGAAGGTGGGATAGAGGGACGAAAAGTTAACCATAGTGCTAGAAAGACTGGAATAACAACTTTGATACACAATGGAGTCCAAGATACATTGGTACAGCAGCACTCAGGTCACAAAAGTTTGGCATCAATTAATAATTATTCGAAGGCATCAATCAATCAACAGAGAGAAATGTCGTCTGTTCTTACTAATTTTAACAAGACAGTTTCTGTAGACAGTACAATAACTTGTTTTGAAGATAATTTTATACCAAATGATAATGAAGATCAGCTGTTATTTCGCGCTTCTCAGGAAATTGTTGAAACTGCATTACACGACATTGCTAACTATGAAATAGTACAAATAAATAGCAATACAAATACTACAACCATTACTCCAGAAGTTCCTATTGAATCAATTTCTAGCACTACTGCTGATGTTAACACTTTTCCAAATATAGATATTGCTCAAGGTTATAGACAGCAATGTTCTCTTCCATCTATTCTCAACAATGCAAACATCAAAGGTGACGTAATCATAAATTACATGCATCCAAATGAGGGACAAAAGGAAAATAAGAAACCAAATACTTGCAAGAGAAAATGGGTGATTTATGACACAGATTCAGAATAGAACTCATTACAAAATCATCAAAAGACCCATTTTCTTTCTCTTACTAGTATATTGTTTAACACTACATAGTAAAAGTACATTACATGTAATTGCTTAAATTTTGTTGTTATAAATATGATTTGTTTTGTTATGAAATAAAAAAGGTGTTATATTAAAATATGTATTTATTAGTTTTAGCATCAGAGTTTCATTTGTGGAAGTTCCAAGGCTCATATTTTAGTTATTATAAAGGATGAGGTAGCACAAACTCCTGAAGTAATCATGGTATCCGTATATATTTTTCCCCTGAAAAAGAACCACATTTTACATTCAAGCACTAAGTGAAGAAATCTTTAATCAATAAAGTATGCATATTTTCATAAGTGCAGCATAATTAGTACCATGTCAAAATGTGTAGTTCATATACAGACATATACAAGAATCCCTCTGTCTGACCATAATCTTTGAATAGATGATATTTGGTAACATTGTTGTTCACATTTATGTATGACGATCAGGATAGGGTAAATAGAATAGAGAATAAAGGCAAAATTGGCTTAAATAATACATGATAGAAAAAAACAGACCAGAAAAATGAAGAAAAGGTTGCTTGAACAAACATATCAAAGAACAGGCGAAAATTATAAAGAATAGAGAAAATGTCCTAAAAATAAAAAAAAAACAGAAATGAAGGCCCCTCATCCACACCCTAATTCATACAAATGATATTACAGAAATAAAATAAAGTTCACAGTGGAACTTGGTTTAACTTGAAAACAAATATTGGGAAGATGTGTTGTATTCTACAGCTGATAGTTAGAGGTTTAAAACAAATCGCAGGTTTGATTTAAAGTATCGTTTGTGAATGTATTTAAATACATGAAAATACATCAAGGTTTGAAATATATTAATTTAGCAGTTTATTAGTGCTATTGAACATGTTTTGTGGTATATCAGTATAATCGATCCCGAATTTTGTCACGACAATCATGTAATGATTGAGATAAGCAAATAAGGAAATTTATAGACAAAAATTCAGCTGAAATTTACATCATTCTCACATATTTTCGGTCAATTAACAGATACTAATCACGGACTTTAGATACACCATATAAAAATGTTATTCCATTCAAATATATGATAAACAGAATAATACATGGCAAAATCCGTATCGCTTGCTGTATCACCACTCGGCCCTCGAGACTGATATTGGTTTCTCGTGGTGATACAGCATGCGATACGGATATATCTATTTGAATAACTGAATACTGCTGAAAATTGAGCCACGAATATAAAAATGACTAGTTTACAGCATGTCTTTTGTCATTTTGTACGTCTTTATTTCTTACTTGTTTGGGTGTTTTTTCAGTGATTAAAAATACAATACAATGTTGACTGGTTTACCTACTTTTGATATGTTTACCTTAGATGTTGGTTTGTTTTGTTCACGCATCATTGTCAATATAATGAACTTTGATGCGACTGTCATCTAAGTGAGAAGTTAAGCTAGTTATAAAACAATCCACCATTTTTTTATATATGACAATGGCTGTACCAAGTCAGGAAAATGACAGTTTTTATCCATTCGTTTGACGTGTTTGAGCTTTTGGTTTTGCCATTTGATTAGGGACTTTCCATTTTGAATTTTCCTCGGAGTTCAGTACGTTTGTGATTTTAGTTTTTATCTATGTGATACAGGGTAGGTGATACTGACTTGAATAACGAACTTTTATACTATATATAATTTGCTTTATTTTATATTAAAGATATGATAAATATATCATACATAAAATTAATTATACAGTAATATAAAAAAGACAATATATAATTAAATAATTATACTTCATACTAGATGGCATTGCAATATTTTCCTCTTTTCCAAGTTTTAGTTCTCCCATAGGCAACCAACAGTAATAATTTAACGGTTTCTAAGTCAAATTTGTCAAACAGAGCAGATGATTGGTATACAGCAAGGAATTTGTTAAGCTCACTTTAAAATACCCAGCCTCAAGTAAAATTTGTATTCGTGGTATCGAACCAATTAATTTTGAGAGCAACCTGCAATAAAAATACATTGTCTTACATTGTGTGGTAAAAATTAATTTTCCACTGATTCAGTTCTGCCGGAATTTAAATTCAAGAATAATTTGATGTAGGCGGTGCCTCAAGCGATAAACGTAGTTCATACCATTATAGCAGAATGATATCATTGGGATTGTGAATCTTTATAAACATCAGGATAATAGGAAATATTAATTTTAAGCTATTGATGAATAGACAATATATATAAAATAAGGAGATGCGGTATGATTGACAATGGGATAACTTTCCACCAACGTTCAAATGTAGTTGATGTTTTCAATTATAAGCAATCATACGACTTCAATCAATGAGAAAAATATATACAGTGTGGTCAGATATAAAAGGCCTCGACATAAACAAAAAACTGATATAATTCAATAAAAAAATGAACAACCATAAAAAAAATTAACAAAACAATTTACGGAAAAACAAATATGAATAAAATGAATAAAGCAACAAAAAGGTATTAAACTGCAAGGTACGAGATGACGACATATAGATAAAAATAATTTTTTTTTTAAGTTCAATCATTGATGAAAGTGAAATAATAATTCTCTTTTAGCAGCTGGTTTGGTTCAATTTTGTCAAAGATAAACTAAGAAAGACCATGAATAATTGAATTCCAAATGAATAATTAGACATAGTTATATCGGTATTCATGTGACCTTCAATTTAACCCATAAGCTAGAGATTGGTTACACATGAATTGAGCGTGTTAAGTTATTAAAAGGTAAATGATGATAACCATTTGATTGGCTGACTTGATCCCAAAACACTCATTCTTATACAAGTAAAAACGATGATTAACATATACTTTAATCTATAACATGATAAACAGACCTAGAAATATCTAATTGGACAAGTTCGCTATATATCTATACAAACCGCCAAATGTTAAGCACCATCTACTAGTATTTCTATTTCATGGAATTTATTTTCATTTAAAAAAAACCAAGTTATTCCCTTAAAATGAGAAAACATTCATGTAGCATTTTTTCTTATATATACCATAAACTTACGTTTTGTCACTTCTGCAGGTCTTTTGCATTTAAATGATTTGTTTATAGAAATAGTGCAAATTACACAAATTAGATACGGAATTTAAGTTTCACTGTGATTTTATTATTTTACAACAATTTATCGCCCAATGTCTTTAAAATGCTCTTCAAAAAGTCTTTGGTATGTTTGGCAAATTTAATGTCAATATTTGAGCTAGTAGAATGTGTACACACCTCTCTTCCGGTACAGTTTCATAACACGGCGTTTCATACACTGTACAAGCCTTCTTGGCGTGAGTGTAGGAAATCTTTTAAATTCATCAAGAATTGCCAATCCTCAATCGGCCAGATTTAGCAAAAGTGGATCTCTGCAATCGAGATTTCTTCACTGGCATCCCAGACATATTAGATAAGGTTCATGTCTGGAAACATGGAAGGCAAAAAGTTAGTGTCAATGACTTTTTGCTCTCTGTGCTTGGGTAAATCTTTGTCATGTGTGGTCTAGCGTTGTCATCCATGTACAAGGGTTTTGAAGCAAGTGGGTGGTTATAAAATTGAGGGACTACTATATTTCTAAGCACTAACTCTCTGTATATCTGCCCGTTCATATTACCCTGGAAAATATGCATACCCAGATATGCAACGATATCAAATTCAACCCAATACTGTAACACCACCAGCAAAAAATACAGTCATTTGGAATATGTTATGTTGGTCATAGTCATGAAATTGAGAATGGAAATGGGGAATATTTCAAAGAGACAACCTGACCAATTAAAACACAACAGCAGAGTGACACCAATAGGTATTCAATGCAGCGAGAAATTTCCGCACCCGGAGGTATCCTCCAGCTAGCCCCTAAACAAATATATACTAGTTCAGTGATAATGAACGGCATACTAAACTCTAAATTATACACAAAAAACTAAAATTAAAATAATACAAGACTAATAAAGGCCAGAGGCTCCTGACTTGGGACAGGCGCAAAAATGCGGTGTAGTTATACATGTTTTAGATCCACAGTTTCTTTCCACGCCAAACCTGTATTGTGCCGTCTTCTAGTCGTAACAGAAACAAACTCTCATCTGACCAATGGATATTTTTGGCAGATTCTTATGTTTGTGTGTTTATGATCATCACAATTCAAACCTGATTATACGATGCTTAGCTGTTCGGGCAGGAATAAAGTGAGCTAGACGGTTAGTTGAACGGGTTTTTCCGGACCTTGGTCTATGATTTACAGTTCCCTTCTAACATGACGTTTTAAAAGTCGGACAAAGACGGTGTGATTAACATTGAAATTGTCACTGTTGCGCTTACAGGCATTTTGCATGCCAATTGCTTAACAACGCTCAGCAACAGATAAGTTGCGTCTTGCTCTATTACATAATGAGTTGATGAAGTTCAAATTTGACCTGTACGTGGGACAGTAGGAAAATGATGTAAAGAATTCGAAACAGTGTATTTGTAAAATTACAGTTGACCTTTAAATAAAAATTACTTTACGGGTTTATCGGAGTTCGATCTTCTTAGTCGACTTGCATTTACTTGGTGTATGTTAAAGTTAATTAATTAAACCAAACATTAATAAATATATTGCCATTGATATTTAGGTGGTGCTTAACTTTTGGCGGACTGTATATATCCATATATATGTTCATATCGGGTTATATAACCTTCACCAGTCCTCGGAGGTCACATTGGTTAATTAGATGGTTGCTAGACTAAAATACACGCGAAATTCTGACACATTTAATCGAGCGCATGCATTTTTAATTATTAATTTTATGTTTTTAAATAACTTGGATTTTAGTTTTGTATGTTAAAAATCAAATATGAGAATTTAAGTCACATTGGTGAACACGAATTTGAGAGATAAGGTCCGATTACTTATCAACAGGTCATTGTATTATTGTCAAACACTGATGATAAAATATATTGTCAAGGACAACAGCGTATTTATAACAACAGGAACAGCTTTGAGACAAAGAAAAAGAAATAAAGAACAAATAAAATGAAAGAGCAACAATTGAAATACTACAATCCTCTATAAATGTCCACAAAAAACATAAAAAACACGGACGTAAAAAAAAAATTAAAAGGACAGTCAACTCAAATGAATAAAACGCTCAACCTATAATTTAATGTAGGGTCACTCCTTTGGGATAAAACTAGCTTTTATGTTTTTGAACGTGTCTATTTATTGGTTTTTCCTTATAAAAGAATTGTTGCGAATTGATTAGTTTGTCCTAGTAAGTGTTTGTGTCAAGGACAATATCATATCAATTACATATATCATACATCAGCTTATCTAAACAAAACAAGTAATTTTTAACAGAAAAGTAAAACTGTGATTTTTTTATCTGGTGCTTTGAACGTTATACAACACATATGTATTTTTCATACTATAAACAAAATAAAAATTAGCTTGAAATTAAAAATAATGAATCATTTGCAATGGATATTTGTAAATGTCATATGAAAAATCATCAAGATAATGTAAAAAAACGTAAGAGAAAAATATCTTAACATGTTTATGTGAACATCAATTTGACTATTTATAAACGGGTATGATACCAAACCTATATTTTGATTCGGGTACATGAGATTTCATTTGTTGAAAGAAGCTTCATAAAAATCTCAATTACATAATTCAAAGTATATTGCACCAGTGCGTGCATCTTGTAAAATTGTTTTTATAAGATGTTCTTAGGTGCTATTAATTTTCTTCAAGCTGGGATTACCGGTGAAATTCCTACATGTATATAGTTATGTCTCTCTTAAATACCTATATTAAAGTATAGTGTGTGTAGCAATGCATACATAATATTATGATCTCGGTGTGCTATGTCCGTCTTCACTACAGACACTAGCATTGATAACTAGTCAAGATATTAACTCATGAACATTTTCTCAAATGAACAGCTTCATAATTTTTACAAAAAGGTATCACCAATAGTCTAAATTACAAATTGTTTTTGCATAGACCCCTGAGGGTTTATGCAGTATACATTGGACAACCTCTGTAGTATTTCGGAACACCGCAAGTCTTTTCGGAATACATCTGTTCTCTGCTATGGCCAAAGCGTAATAGGTAATTAGGACAACATACCTAATGCGCCTTGAAATGAGGAACTCAAAAGTCACGTGTAAACGGAAATTTCTTATGTAGTGATATATAGGGTTACTTTTTATTTTCTTTTCAAGAAAAAAATACTTTTGAAAAAAATTTAAATGCTTTACTGTCATCGAAGAAGAATCAAAACCAGAAATGAAATACGACTGTGAAAGCCATACGGATGACGATGGATTGCTTATAATATTCCTGATAAATATTCGTTTGAGTCCAAATAAACTATTATTTAGATATAAAGCGATTCGCGTATGCAGAGTGATAATCTTTGTCGTGAGAGATGACTTTCTATTATTTTTTTTGTCATGAATGCAATTTAATACATGAAGTTTGATATAATCCTCCATGTTTGGCATCACAACTATTATAAATAACTGCTGATATATGATTTGCGAGAAATGGCTAACAGTTGTTTCAGTACTAGCTATATAATATAGTAATAGCAGGAAGATATGATTTATTTAGCTATGATTATTTAATTAAACTAGAGATCCGTTTATCTTTTTTTGTCGGGAAAACGTGAAAATGAAGATACCAGGACACCAGACGCGCGTTTTGTCTACAAAAGACTTCTCAGTGACGCTCGAATCCAAAACAGTTTAAAAGGCCAAAAGTTTCCTAAGGATATCTATGTTAACTACTCTATATATATATTTACATATGACAAAGTCAATTTTTTGGTGCATGTACAAACAGTATGTATAACGCCTCCCCGTTATAAATAATATTAACAACTGTATGCCCATACAGATAGACATTTTCTGCGATTTCCATCAATTCATTTTCAAGAAGTCGCGAAAATTTATATTCATAGGACAATCCACGGTTGGCGGTCTAGTTGACAGATACAGGGAGCGTGTATTGCGACAAAATATGAACACATGTTAACAAAATGTCTGTGCATCACACACACACACACACACACACACTCTTATTTATACAACAGAAAGAAGTCAAAACCATGGATCTTTATTTAACTATTATCTGATATTTCTTATGAAACAGGCATTTTGGTTCATGATTGCATTTATTTTTTAAAAGAAAGCAACTTATTTTCTTTCGTTAGAGCGTGCACACCTCTTCTGTTCGATTTGGCTATGTTTTGTTTTATGCATATTTTTTTCTGGAGGTCTAACGGGTGCTTTGTAACATTTATGTCTTTTAGGATGGATGATATAGTTCATGGTCTCAAGTGGTTATGAAATAGATTTCTACTCATTCTACCTCTACATGTACTTATCATGCTTATTAATGATCATTAAACACAATGCCCTCGGTTCTGGTGAACAAGTTTGAAAATATACAAATCGTCAGAGGGGACCAATAACAACATCGCTGTCAAGAAAAGGGAAAATAAACAATAGTGATCAAAACGACTTTTTGGTAATAAATTTAAGGAAATGCGTTTGCTACGGAACAAGACAATATGCAAAACCAGAAAAGGGCAACTATTGCTGTCACATCAAAAAATTTTCAGGTCACAGTGTGTTCTTTCGGTTAAATCAAACATTTCGTCATTTAAAAGCAAATATATCATCAAGGTAATTGTATTGAATATATTCTCAATAGAACGCTGCATTCGGTTTTTATTGTCTTAATAACAATAAGCAGGCATTTTTATTTTAACACATCACTGCACATTTTTGTTGTCACATAATGCTTATAAACAAACGAATTAAAATTGACAAACGTTAATCCTAAGATTGTATGTAAGCTCCCTTCTTCTAACTTAAAAGTTTGTTATGATTATTCGAACTCGCGTGTTTTCATTGGTTTCCAATATATTTATCTTACTTAACGTGTTATTCTCATTAACCTTAATTGTATTAACTGTACTGAACTGAAACAATAAAAAACACAATACAGCAAAATAAAAAAAACCTCTTAATTGAGACCAATTAATTCTATAAATCTTCAGGAATAAATTGTTAAAAACTCATAGTTCATAGTCACTATATTGTCTATGCACTTTTTAACACGATTTCAGCATTGTTGATGAATCGTGTGTATTGAAATACCAATGTTTATTCTTTCTTTTTTCCTGTAAACTATGAACATACATAAAATATATATAATATAGTTACTATATAAAACGGTCACTGATATATTAAAAGTCACCCCAGTAAACTATTGGAATTTAAAGTAAATTATAGCAAATTTATTCATAGCTAAGTCGGCTTCATATCTTGATTTACAT
The DNA here is from genome assembly GCF_036588685.1 of Mytilus trossulus. Lineage (NCBI taxonomy): Eukaryota > Metazoa > Mollusca > Bivalvia > Mytilida > Mytilidae > Mytilus > Mytilus trossulus. Next base: position 92,074,795 of record NC_086376.1, read on the forward strand.
CTAGAAATTGACAATGAGGGGCGGTTGAAAAAAAAACTTTACGACAAAAGAGATGATTTCAGCTTTCCAATTGTGAACTTTCCATTTCTAAGTAACAACATTCCAGCAGCACCTGCATACGGGGTATATATCTCCCAATTGATACGATATTCCCGTGCTTGCATTTCCTATAATGATTTTCTTGATAGAGGGTTGCTGCTCACAAGGAAGCTTTTAAATCAAGAGTTCCAAATAGTGAAGTTAAAATCATCCCTTCGTAAATTTTACGGACGCCATCACGAGTTGGTTGACCGTTATGGAATAACCATTTCACAAATGATATCGGAAATGTTCCTTTCGTCGTAACTACAATCCCCTTCCCTTTCATGAATGTGACCGACCAAATTAGACTATTTACCGGATTTCTTATCACATAAGTAACACGACGGGTGCCACATGTGGAGCAGGATCTGCTTACCCTTCCGGAGCACCTGAGATCACCCCTAGTTTTTGGTGGGGTTCGAATGGATGACAAATGCGACAATACATGGTACCTATAGAACACAGAGGCATGATGATTAATTTATTGTGGAAGGAGAAGCAACATACACAATGAGGTCTTCTCGTTTAATAGTATAGATAACAATTAATCTTGTGTGTTCCTATTGATTTCCAAGATCTGAAGAAAACAACAGATTGTTCTCAATACGGATTGCATTTGTTGTAGTTAGAGTCACTGTGAAGGAAGATTGGTTAATGATACTTAAAGTACAATACTGAGACAAAACAAAATAAACAGGCAACCAATTTAATAACTTGATAAAAAAGCTATTAAAATCAACAAATAAACAAAATCGTCAGTAAACAGGGAAATGTAAAATATGAATATTTATAATCAGCATCAAAACCAAAAACAGAAAACAGATTAATAGTAAGATGACTACCACTTTTTTTTCGTTTTCATTCATGGGTTTTATACAACGTTTCCGACGTACACCTACCAACATAAGGCTAACGTTAGTCAATCTAAACAGGTGACAAGTGTGTTACCAGTTAAGTCCACATAGTGAACATATTTTGCTAAGAATGAATTGATTTATGAAATTTTGTAAATGTACATTGTAACGTGTCAAATCGTTGACATAACTTAAAATGTTAGAAAACAATATATTGGATACATTAAAATATTGCAGCGTATTATAACAATCTGATGTTAATGCTAATGTTGATAAAGGAGAGTTGAAAGATACTAAAGAGATATTTAAACTCATATGTTGAAAATAGATCGAATGCGTCAGTGCATATCAAGACGAAAAAGACTAAAAGAGCAAACAACTGTACATAACACACAACATGTTTCACTAATGACTTATCAACACTAAATTGAGTTCTATCAATCTTCAAAGTAAATATTTAAAACTAAAAGTTCATATTTGTACTTTGCAGTTGTATTTCTTTAACTTTTGAAGTGTTTTGCCATAGTTCATGGTCATTCGCGAGAAACGTTGTAATTTTTATCTACATAGAAAATATCGAGTTTGCCGTTCATTTATAAATTTTGATATACAAATGATATAATCTTATTCAGGATTGCTGTTCATGGGACACTCTGATTACTCTGCTGAGATGTATCCTCATGTGTGCATTTTGTGTAACGCTTTGCTTGTTAAAGCTACATAGACACCATGAGGAAAAAACTGAAACAATGCGTTCTCTAAAACATTGATAAATCAAATTAATTTGCTCATATATTAATAAGAACATATTCTAATAATCAAAATTATGAAATACATGTAAATGAACAAATGATTAAAATAAAAAAAACATCAAATAACACAAAACTGTATATAACTTCTGATTGTATAATGTTTCGGTCGGAAACCAGAGAATAGCAATACATGAAGGTTTTTTATTTAATTCTTACCATCGGCATTCTCAGGTGAAGCTGGTCAAATAAATATGAATCATATCAATGAAAATAGTGTATATGGATAAAACGTGATGTAAAAACAAGTAATTATGGTTTATATAAAGTGTGCAATATCTTCCTGGTGCCATCTAATACTGTTAGATCATTATTTTCTCACATTGGCACACTTTTAGTTTTACTGCTCTATGTCTTCATTACTAATTAAGGATTTACAATGGTTCAAATGTCACGGCTCAGAACAAGTCTTATATAAACGAAGCGACTCGCGCGGGGTATTACATCATAAATTTGGTATCTTAGAATAAATCTATCATTACATTTCTATATATTTATTAAAGTCCAATTGAGTTATATAAATCTTCAGGAATAAAGTAAAACATACACTTTACAGTTCGTATTTGGACGCTGCTTATATATCCCTGTACTGTTTTAAATGTTTTGCAACAATATTTGGCTATTTGCTAGAAATGTTGCCCATAAAGTCTAAATATGAATAAAATTATACCGTTCACCTCATTGATTTATATATAATTGATACAACCTTGACCAGGATTGATTTTTTGAAGTGGAATTCAAAATGTTATTAATTATAAACAAATGCATTAAAATTAACAAAAGTTGATCCTATAACGGTATGTACCCTCACTCCTTTTAACTTAGATAGTTATTACAATGTAAATGTATCGAACGCATGTGTTCTTATTGATTTCAAAGATCTAAGGAAAAAAACAGATTGTTCTCAATATGGATTTTATTTGTCGTATTTATTGTAACTGTAGAGGAAAATTGCTTAATGGTACTAAAAGTACAAAACGGAGACATAATTTGAAGGCCGTACATTGATCTATAATGGTTAACTTTGTTTTAAATTGTTATTTGGATGGAAAGTTGTCTCATTGGCACTCACATCATATCCTCCTATATCTATACACAAAATAAATAACTTTATAATGACTTGATAAAGAAGCTATCAAATGAAGAAAACAGTAGCATACCGCTGTTCGAAATTCACCAATCGATTGAGAAAAAAAACCCAAATCCGAGTTACAAACTAAAACTGAGTGTAACACAAAAACATAAGAGGCGAACTACGAAACAACAGAAACACAACATTAAAATGTAACAAGCACAGACACGAACTATAATATAACAATGGCAATTTTCGTGACTTGGTACAGGACATTCTAATTAAACAAATGTTAGGTTAAAACTGATTTAGGGCATGCAAACCCTCCCGCTTTTATGACAATGTTAAATATAACACTAAAACGACAACATTAACATGATAGGACTACAATACAAATAAATGGAAGAACATATAGGACAGAGAAACACACAAATATTAGCTAACAAAAGGTGACAGGTTTAAAATTTAATTCGCCAGACGCCCGTTTCGCCCACACATGACTTACCAGTGACGCTCTGATGAAAAATATTCGAACAAAATCAACCTAGAAAACACAGTCAATAAACAGGGAAATGTAAAGTATGAAGTATGAATAATTATAAGTAGCAGGAACTAAGAGATAAATACTAAAATGACTACCCCTTTTTTTCTTTTTCATTCAGGGGTTTCATCCAACGTATACGATATAAACCTACAAACACAAAGCTAAAGTTAGTCAACCTTAACAGGTGATAATTTTGTTACCAGTTAAGTCCACATGGTGAACATATTTTGCTATGGATGAATTGATTTTTCAAATTTTGTAAATGTACATTGTAACGTATCAAATCGTTGGAATGACAGAAAAGGTTAGAAAATAATATCTAGGATACACTACAAATTGCAGCGTATAATAAACATATTATGTTAATACTAATGAAGATAAACGAGAGGTGAAAATACTAAAGGGATATTCAAACTCATAAGTGGAACATAAACCCAATGCGTCAGTGTCAAACAAAAAGACCAAAAGACTAACAACTGTACAAAACACACAACATGTTTCTCTGATGAATGAGCAACAACAAATTGAGATTATTAATCTTCAAAGGAAATATCTAAAACTCATAGTTCATATTTGGAAGTTGCTTTTGTATTCCTTTTCACTTTGGAGAGTTTTTCCACAATTTATGGTCAAATGCTAGAAATGCTGCCAACTATATCTATATAGAAAATATTTTTTAACCGTTCATCTCTTTTTTTAAGATACTAATGATATAACCTTGACAAGGATCACGGGTTAATCTGATGACTCTGATGAGGGTGATCCTCATATATGTATATTTGTGTGCACGTGACCCTTTGCTTTGTAAAGCTACATTGACACCAACTTACATGAAATTAAATGCCTCACACCTAAATATGAACATATTTTATTTTATCAATTTTACATAACACACAACATGCAAAAGAAAAGACTGAGCAACACCAAATTGTGTTCTATTTATCTTTAAAAAAATTAGAAAAAACTCGCATTGAATATTTTAATGTTATATCCTTTTACCATTTGAAGTGTTTGGCGTCATTAAAATGTTAACTAAAACATAGAAAATAGTTATCAAGGATACCAGAATTATTATTTAGTACGCCAGACGCGCGTTTCGTCTACATAAGACTCATCAGTGACGCTCAAATCAACATATCAACATAAATATAAAAAGAATGTACTTTACAGTTCATCTCAATTTGGTGATACACATGATATAAACTTGAACAAGATTGCTGTTCACGGAACAATCTGATTACTCGGATGTGAGTTGTCCTCATGCATGTATATTTGTGTGACGCTTTGCTTGGGAAAGCTTTATTGATACCAACTTACATGAAATTAAAGAGGCCATAATTGAAACAATGAGTTTCCTACAAACTTGTATACATCAAGTTATACAATTCGATCAATATGATGAGATAAATGAACGAATAATGGATATGAAAACTCTTACATCAAATTCCTCAAAACTGTGTATAATATGAGAATTACATATTTCGGTGGTAAACCTGAGCACTTTGAAAAAGGTAGGTTGGAGATTTATTTTTTTAATGGCATTCATGTGAAGGTGAAGGTGGTCAAATTGGTATTAATAAACATACTTAATGTGGAAAAAAATTTGATGAAACAGCAATAGTTCATTGTTTATGTAAAATGTGAAATATCTGTCTCGTGCCATCGAATATTGTTATATCACTTTTATTTTACCGTGGCACAATTTTATTTTTAATGTCCTTTATTTTCATCATTCATAATTGAGGATTTGCATTGGTTTAAATGTTAAGGCCATTTGTAAACGAAACGACTCGTCTGGGTTCTTAAATAATTAATTTGGTATCTTTTAATAGTATTCATTACAAACTCTGAATATATTATAGTCCTATTCAGTTCTATAAATCCCAAATAATAAATTATAAGAATCACACTTCATATTTAGACCGCTGTTATATCCGTTTTCTTTCTGAAATGTTTTGCCACAATTTATGGTCTTATACTAGCTAGATAAGCTGCCCATAATGTCTACAAAATAATATCTATCTCAACTTTCTTCTCATTCTCATTAATAATGAATGATATAACCTTACCCAGTGTTGATTTTTTTAAGTGGACTCCATGGATATAAATGATTAGAAAAAGATGGTAAAAGATCATAATCAACATGAAATAAAAAAAAAAAAAAAAAAAATAGAAAGATGACTACCACTATTTTTTTTTCTGCTTCATTCAGGGATTTTATACAACGTATACAATGTAAACCTACTAACATAAAGCTTAAGCTAGTCAATCACTGCAGAATTCAATAGCAAGTTAAGAGAAAGTTTTGAAAGGTGACAAGTGTGTAACCAGTTAAATCTACATGGTGAACAACTTTGGCTATGAATGAATTGAATTATCAAAATTTGTAAATATACATTGTAACGTGTCAAATCGTTGGAATGACTAAAAATGTTAGAAAATAATATCTAAGATACACTACAAATTTCAGCGTATAATAAAAATGTAATGTTCATGCTTATGTTGATAAACAAGAGGTGAAAATACTGAAGGGATATTCAATCTCATAAGTGGAAAATAAACCCAATGCGTCAGTGCCAAAAAAATGACCAAAAGGCCAAAAGACTAACAACTGTAAAAAAGAGGTTTTAACGATTATTCAAAGCTCGTTTCCCGTATGACTTCAATGATATTTAAACATTTAACTGTGTTGTGATGAGTTTGTTTTTATTACAGTAACTGTCAAGAAAACAGTTCATGCATTACAACAAGCAAAGATATTACACACAAACCGTTAACAAAAAAGGAACATTAAGACCAACAACTAAACAAAAACACCTAAAAAACATCAATATAACAGAGCAATAATAATAATACCACAATACTTTATAACTGTCCACATATAAAAAAATCAAATAAAAAAGAAAGTGAACTCAAATCTAATATAAAGTTAAACTTATATTTTCATGTCAGCTCAGACATTTTGAATTTAATTGAATTAGATTTTAGGTTTTGAACGAGTGTCTTTATTGGTAATTTCCAGATAATAGTACAAAATAATTGATGTGAAAGTGTTACTATCAAGGACAACATCATTAAATCAACAACTATAACAGTAAATAAACTCATCTAAATAAAACAATGAACTTTTAACAGAAAAGTAAATTGGATATTTTTCTTCTGTTCGGTATATTTCACACACATTTATTTTTCATACCAGAACCAAAATAAACATTTGCTGATGAGTTGAAACCTGTCAAACAAATCAAAGTTATTAGTCAACCATAATTGGCATTTGATCAGTTGCAATTTTCAAACATGTATTCTGTTGTCTGTTCTATGGTCGGGTTGCTATCGCATTCACACATTCCCAATTTCCTTTCTAAATTTTATGATATCAAATCTTCATTTTAGATTTGGGTATTTGATATTGTATACTTTGAAGGAATGAGCATTATGAACAGCTAAGTTACAAAGCAAAGTATACTGCACCAGTGGACTTATCTATACAATCATAGATAGTGTGATCCTCTTCATGGTATGTTGGTTTGGTCCTATTTTCTTCTTTGATGCACTTTTCTGAAGGTCGGACAGGTGCTTAGCAATAGTTATGTCTTTGATGATCAAGCATGTAGCATATTAATTTTTAATTCATTGTTGTATTTATTAATCAGTTGTACTTAACAGACATGAATGTTGGTAAACGTCATATGACAAATCATAAAGATATTGAAAAAACTATAGAGAAAAGATGTCTTTGAATTTGTGTTTGAATCACAATTTGACTACTTATCTATTTTATATTTTGGTATTTGAGATTATATATTTTGAAGGATTAGCCTCATCAACAGCTTTGTTACATAACGTAAAGCAAAGTATATTGCACCAGTGGTCTTATCTGTGAAATCATAGATAGTGTGAACCTCTTCGTGATTTTATTTTGATGCATTCTTTTTTTGAAGGTCGGACAGGTGCTTAGCAACATTTATGCCTTTGATGATTAAGAATGTAGCATGATAGTGTTTTGTTGTATTCAATGTTAAAATTCTTATTTATTTTCTTATAGCGTTAACTAATCTAATAAAGAATACGTAGCTTTGTCATCATTATCGCATTTAAACGATTACTATCGCTCAATGGACAAATTAATTTACACCCATTTTATTTAGTTTGTTTAGATTAAAGAACTCTATAAACAACAAACCTCAGATACTGTTGTAATATCCAATTTGTAATAAGATATTTAAAGGTTCCGCCAATCATTTTGAAAATTCTAGCCAAGAGCTTACTTGTCAAATAAAAATATCATACAAACAAAGGCCAACTACTGGTGTAGAGTTTACTTCAGATTTTTTTTCAATTCAAAGTGAAAATTGAATAAATCGTAGTTATTCAAAGCGAATATATTAACAAGGTAATTTCAAATTGTATTAAAGATCGTTCCTTCTTACGCTCACTTGACCTCATGTGTGCCTTTTGGATTTCAAGCGTTTATCTTACTGAGTATGTTATTGTCAAGGAGGATAGCTAAATTGTTTTAACTTTACTAAACTCAAACAAAAACAACATAAAACACAACATAACGTAACACAACAAACAAACAAAATTAATATATACCAATTGAGTTCTATAAATCTTAAGTATTAAACTCATTGTTCATATTTGGAAGCTGCTTTTATATCTCATTATTCTTCAAATGTTTGACCACAATTTTCGTCATGTGTATTTCGCCGTTCATCTCATTTATTGAGCTACAAATGATATAACTTTTACCAGGTAATGGGACAATCAGATTATTCTTAAGAGATGATCCTCATGTTTATATAGGTGTGGGGCGCTTTGCTTGGCTAAGCTACTTTTAAACCATAAGCAAGCAATTGAAACAATGCGTTTTTTAAAACATTGATACATCAAATTAAATTGCTTATACCTTATTAAGAACATAGTTTAATATTCAAAATTGTGAGATAAACAAACGATTGTTATAAAACAAACCAACATTAAATCACATTAAACTGTTCATAACTTCTGATTAAATAGTGTTTCGATGAAAAACCAGAGTATATGAATACATGAAGGTTTTAGATTTAATGCTTACCAATGGCATTCGCAGGTGGAGCTGGTCAAATTGATATTATTCATATTAATACAAATAGTGTATATGGGTAGAAAGTGATTAAACTGCAAGTTATTATTATTATATAAAGTGTGCAGTATATAACTTGTGCAATTAAATACTGTTATATCACTTTTATCTCACCTTGGCACAATTTAGTGTTAATGCTCTTCATCTACGTTAATAATTGAGGATTTCTAATTGTTCATATGCTAAAAACATGTCTTATGTAAACGAAACGACTCGCCTAGGGTATTCAATTATAAATTTGGTATATTTGAATAGTTCTATCATTACATTTTAATTTATTGTATTATAGTCCAATAAAGTTATAAAATCTTCAAGAATACATTAAAAGAAACTCACAATTCGTATTTGGACGATGCTCGTATATCCCTGTAATGTTTTAAATGTTTTGCAACAATATTTGGTTATATGCTAGAAATTTAAGCCATAAAGTTTAAATAGAATAGTGTATTTTTCCGTCCTTCTCATTCATTGGGATACAAATGATACATCCTTGACCAGGATTGATTTTTTGAAGTGGACTCCAAAATCTAATTTATTATAAACAAATGAATTAAAATTAACAAAAGTTGATCCTATAACTGTATGTTACCTCATTCCTTTTCACTTAGATAGTTAATACGATTAATCTAACGTATGTCTTCTTATTGACTTCTTAGAAATTCGAAACACAAATTGTTATCTGCACGGATTGCATTTGTTTTAGTTACTGTCAAGAACGATTGGTTTATAGTACTAAAAGTACAAAATTGAAAATAACCCACAATTTTTACCATATTATCATATGGGTGTTTACCACTATACCATATTGTAATATCGATATTATCAAAGAGAGCACTATGATATGTGCATGTCACATGTTTATTATTGTATGATCACACTTCAATATATTTATTACGCTAGAGACCACAGTATAAATATAATCATGACTATAATGACTTTGCTGTGGTCTTCGGTAGTACACTTAACCTATTACTCGAATGTTATATCCGATATAATAAATCTGTATCCTGGTATCTATGATGCGTTTATAATCTATTACCATAATGATAGCCTTACATCTGCAAGGTCACCAATACTTACTATGAAATATTCAAAAAATAGTTACCCAAAACTAACCAAAATAAGATTTGAGGAATTACTCGAGAGACCAAATTCAAAACAAAAAAATGAATACAAAAATACAAAAACAGTCGGATCGACAAGAAAGATAAAAAGACACAGGGAATTACTCAAAATACTTAGTTTTTATCTTCTGACATATTGTTTTAATTTTCTGAGCATAAACTATGAATTTATTTTATTCATCCATATTATGAGGTAAATAACAAAATTAATGACGTGACAAAACGCCAAATAGCGCGAAACCGTTGAGGACTTCAGATTAAAATATATGTATTGATGGAAAACGAGAGAACACACTTACATGTAGGTTTTATATTTAGTATTTACCAATGGGGAAACAAGGTTGATCTAATATTGATAAAAGTAATTCACGTGGATATGTTCACCTGTTAAGTATCAATTATGCAAATTATGCAATATCTACCTAGTTCCATCACAAACTGTTATATCACTGTATCTGACCTTGACATAGTTTTGGTTTTTAATGCTCTCCAGCTTCGTAAATGATTTAGGAATCACAGTTGTTCAAATATCAAGGCCAGGCACAATTCTTATGTAAACGAATCTACTCGTCTGGGTATTAAATTATAAATTTTGTATCTGTGAATAGTTTTATCATTACATTTCTATGAATTTATTATAGTCCAATTGAGTTTAATAAATCTTCAAGAACAAATTAATATCAAAAACTAAAAGATCCTATTTGGAAGCTGCTTTTGTATCCCTTACTTAACAGAATTTTAAGCCGCAATTTTGGTAATATGCTAGAAAAATGATGCTCATTATGTTTATGTTCCGGACCATATGAGTATTTGGACCATACGCGTATTGTCATGACTGTGTGGGTATATACTCATATGGTCCGACCATACGCGTGTGGTCCGACCGTACGCGTATGGTCAGGGTAATTAATAAGTTTACAGTTAATACCAACTCTTCATAAGGTATGACCCTTATAGTTGTCACGTCATTAAAAAGACGATATCAAAGGTCATTTTATTATATTGTAATGATAAAAAGATTACCTACTATATAAAAATAGGCAGTTTCAGGCATTTGATTTTACAAATAAGTCAGAACTATAGTAAACACATGTTATACCTAATTAGCGATTGTTTTATTACGCTTGGATGCCAACATGTCAACTTGGGTAGATATTTTCCGAAATTTCTGAAAAGAACCGTTTTAGAATTATCAAGACCTCGTTATCACAGGTCCGGCCCGTTAATAACCAAACGAGAATATACTCATATGGTCCGACCATACGCGTACGGTCGGACCATACGCGTATGATAGGACCACATGAGTATACGCATATGATCATGACCATACGCGTATGGTCCAAATACTCATATGGTCCGGAACATTTATATAGTAAATATGTATTAAACGAGCAAAATGAAACATAACTAAATTTTTATTCTTTCCAAACGGGATGTTTAAAGACACATCCACGATCATGTCTTCTAAACAAAGGTTAACTCCTAACTATCCTACTGCCTGTCGATACATTGACTTTTGGCATTGCACAAGTCATGCTTTTTTGACTGTCCATGACGTTAAAATACCTAGTCCCTGGGATGTGTTTTAGTTTATTTAAGTCTCTGATGCATGAATTTTTTTTAGTTATTTATTGTTTTTGGCTTTCCCCTGGTTGTCAGTAACTGTATGTACTCTTAATTGTATTTTCTTGTTAAATGTGGCCTTCCTTGTAATATTTTGTAACAAATATTTCCTTTTGCCATATAAACGGTATAACTTACAACAAAATTGTTTTCATTTGCATTTTGTTGTTGTATTTGTATTTGGCGGCTTTTCGTTCAAGGTTATTGTTGTTTTCGGAATTGTTAAACATCGCACAGCTATATACTATTGTTACCTTTATTTTTCACCCCTTATTTTATCGATTTTGTATTTACATTGTATCATAGATCAAATTTATTCGTACAGTGTATGTTCAATTGTGTTAATATGTCTTTTGATTGAGTTAACTAACCCATTTCAATTGATATATTATAGTTTGTTTTTCTATGTTGTGGTGTTACACTATCGTTTCAGATAAGGATGAGAGTATGTACCTATTAAAACGTTAAAGCCCGTTGAGTTTGTGTGCACTTATCATAAGTCAGCAACTAATGTTAAGTAGTTGTTGTTTGTTGATTTGGTTCACAAGTGTTTCTCATTTTGCTGATAGATAAAAACCGTTGGTATTCCCGTTTGAATCGTGTTACACTATTTCTTGTCTCATTTGCACCCATACCACATCTTCTTATATCTATTTTACCGTTCATCTCATTTATTGAGATACAAATGATATAACCTTGACCAGGATTGATTTTTTCATGTAAACCCCAAAATAATATTGAAGACAATAGATTGGTGAGTGAAACATTATTCTATTAAAACGATATAAATACTCTTATATGAGTGATCCTCATGTATGTATGCAAGTATGACCTTTGGCATGGTAATACTGCATTGACAACATAAGCGAAAGCTCGAGAAAAATGCGTTCTCTAAACTTTTGATACATTAGATTGCTCACACCGTGCGTTTGAGGCTTTGCTGCTTACTTATATCCTTGTTGTTGGTGCATTTTTGGGGTCTGATATATGAGTATGAACGTGAATGAACATGATTGTTGAAATATCATCTTTTTACCTACTAATTGTAATCAAGGAATTGTTTTGAGGGCGTTTTTATCCTGTCATAAACAATCAATGTTTTTCTGATGAAAAATATAGCTTTGCTGACATTTACTGTGCTGATATACTGAAGTTATTCACTTACTTGTCATATGCACAAGCATACCTTACAATAATTTTGAAGTCTATTGTTTGGTTTCAACAAATCAATTTCTGTTTACTTTAGATCATCTTTGAGCTTTCCAGAAAAACGTTTGTCATACAATTCTACAGTCCTTGGATGGTGTAAACTTCCCGCTAATACCATACATCATAACATTATTCACCATACACCATTACACCATACACTCTGTGCCATACACTATACACGTTACCCCCTTACACTATATACCTTACACATTATACCATAATGCAATTTGATTTCAAAGAAAACGTGCCACTACAAAAATACTTATTTATTTTAAAACAGAATTTTGATCACAATAGTGTAAAATGATGTAAAAAAATTTAAATTGTTGTATTCCATTCTTTCACACTATTATCAATACCTTGCACCATATGCAATACACCATTACACCATACATTTGGGGAGTTTACACAATCCAAGGGCTGTAAGAAATTTAACTAATTAAGTAGTTTAAAATATAAGACGTGATAATTATTTAAAAGAGGTATACACTCGTATAGATAGCATACACAATCTGCAAAAAAGTGATTCTATCCGTCTTAAAATCTTCTAATAAGGTTAATTTACAAATCACTATATTTAAACAAAATTTTTCCTAAAAGATAAGAAGACGTTAAATAAAACGGAATGTGAAAATTGTAGGAAAGTTTGGAAAGTCCTTTGCATCAAAACAAATAAATGTAAAATTACAACATTCCATTCCACAGGATTGAAATTGTTTGGATCATGATAGATGTGTACAGCATGTTTGTGCTACAAATCTATAAACTGAAACACCAAGATAGTTCATCTGTTTGTCGACATGTGTCATGACTAGATTAAGAAAGAGCTGTTGTTGGTATTGGAAATGATAACTTCAAGGCCATATATTTTCTTTTATCCTGAATTACTAAAGGTTGAATCAAATGAGAACAAAATTGTGATTGATGAGACTTATTGATAATAAATGTTTTAATCAAAGGATGGCTCAGAAATTAATACTTAACAAGTAATTAATGGTAATTGTTAAGTTACTATTTTAGAGAGAAAAAAAGGTAGTTAATGAAATAAGTTGAGTTCAAGCAGCTTTGAATTTGAAAATTAATGATTTTTTTTTCTTCAAAAACAAAAGAAATATGTGATTTGTGAATTGAATGTAAGTCGTTTAGATATATGTTTTTTTTGTGTGCTGCTTTATCAGTTTTATCAAATTATCACAGTAGTAAAATACCAGTGTTTTAAAGAATTAACAATAAACTTTATTTTAGATCTATGTTAGCTGATTTAAGTTATCAAATATTAATTTACTTATTGAAATTTATTTTTTTCATTTGATATACAGCAGGTGATATATTAAATATTATAATCAGTACTAACAGTGGCCTTAGCAAGAGCTTTTCTAGATTTGTGAAGTTAAAAGATGTAAAAAGTGACCATGTCATTCCTTATAATGTAAGGCAAGATTTATGACGTTTATATTATATTCTCAGTTTCGTTTCAGAAAGAAAGAAAAAGTGTTTTTCATGTCCTATTTCTAGTATTGTTCTTTATCTTTTTGTATCTTGAAATAATTCAATTTGAATTGATTGCAATGGTGATTTGTGTTAATGTTTTGAGTGGCAAGGTTGTAAATAGAAAGAAAAATATCGCTTAAATGTGATAGCCAGTCAACAGTGAACTGAACAGCAGAAAGTTAATCAAAATGACATTCTGATTCTAGTTTTAAAGATTTAGCTCATGAAAAACCTGTATTTAGGAATTGTGCATATTTTGAAAAATTTGTGTATTCTAGACTTTTTCAGTTCCCTAATGATTGATGGTTAATTGTAGATAGACAGTTGATTTGTTGAAAGTGGGCTAAAATGCATTTTGCAATCACGTCTGTGCTTTTGAATCCTTTAAAATCATTACAGTTCAGTTGATGACTTTTTTTTTAACATATCGTACGTATTTCAGTTATAACTTTTAATGTTTCATCTTCTGTGAAAGCTATGTATTTTGATGCTCAAGTCTAAACAAGTCTTTTAAAAGAGTGCATGCTTTCACAAATTACATAAAAGGAGATTAATTTTATGATTTAATTTCCTTTCACATCGAGCTTTATTTGGAAGGAATTGGCAAGGGTAAATCCTGATCTGCAAAGGACATCTCTTTCTATATCTCCTTTGCTTATCAAACAGATTTAAGAATTCATGGATTCAAATAATACCTTAGATAAAATCTGAGATTATTCTGACCAGTGTAATTTACGAGTAGGAAATCTAATTTAGTACAAACTTTAGAAAGAGAGTTTATTGAGGATGAGAAAGAAGATGACTGTTTCCTTTGATAACGATACTTGATATAATACATATAAAGAATTTCAAATTAAGCTACTAAAACAGAAACTTAATGTTTCTCATATGATGTATTTGTTTCAAAGGTTATTCGTTACATTTTTTGCAAGGTCAAAAAAATGTGTGATAGTTCCAGACTATATTGCTATTATAAAGGTCCCACTAGATAACTTTGCATACTGGTGCAATTGTTTTTAGGGCGACCGAGGGTTCCATTGGTGATAGCATTTGTCAACTTAATAAGTACAAGGGGAGAATTTACGAATTTTACAATTTTTTACTCATTCATTTCGGTCAGAAGATATTCATTTGTTATCTCTTGGTCAATTTTAGTCTGCCTACTGTAATTTGATATCTACTAATTGATTTTAATTTCATTCATTGGTTATTTCATAGTCAGATAGTCTTCCCCACCATGTGGATTTCGAGATATATGGACAGTAAATATAGGTTAAGCTGGGGTCACACATTTTCACAGTCGTCCATGACATGACCATTCCCGATTAATATTGGAAACAATCTGATCAAGATCCTGGGAACCGTGGCTGGAATTTTAAAGTTTGATAGAAATTTGTAAAAATATTTATTTAATCACGACGACAATCAGATTTTGCTCTGGAAGCGTCCAAGTTCCTAGTTTTGATCTTTTGTCTTCTATATTGTCCCTTTCAAGATAGTCTACAGTAGCTATTGTTTCTGTGAAGTATGTTCACTTGGACCTTTTAATTGGTTGTAGGATAAATCATATATTTATTGATTTAACTACCTGACCAAAAATCATCTTCTTAGTTAATTGAATTACATGTTTTACACAAACAAAACTGCATGTGATATTGCATTTATTCGTTATCAATAATACATTTTAATCTGTTCAATATAAACACTGATTTAAAATCAAAATATTTAGTTTTGTTCCAACGAATTTATATGTGTTTGTGGTTGTTTATTAGCAAAAGAATACATTTGAAGGCATCAATTCAAACTCCTTAATTTTCAACTTTCTATTTGTCACAAAAATAATATAATTAAAAATTAATCAAAAATATAATTTTTATTTCTGAATCACTGTTTATATTGAATATATTTACAATTTATTATTGAAATTGAATGAATTGAATAAATACAAAATTAAATGTAGTGTGTTGAGTCCTTATTTAGTATTTGTACATGTAATTTCATCATTGAAAGTGTTTGTTTTCGGTAAAATGTGGATTGATAGATTTTTTCTTAGAGAAAACATGAAGGTCCCGTTGAATAACTCCACAGAGAACAATATCTATTGTAGTTATTTGATGGGACAAAAGAACTTGCAAAAGTTTAAATTGACGGGAAGCCTTCAAGTGAATCTTTTGAAAAGTATAATTTGTCTCGCACTAATAGATAGTTTATGTCATGTGCTTATGGTTTTACTTTAAATTTTCTAGATTAGGGACTCTTTTTAGCGAGTATTGTTCACATTGTAAAGTTGTTTATAATCATATGATTAACGTTTTCTTGTTTTTACAAAACATATGAATTCGTGGCTGATATTGGTTCTTCTGTGCATGCTTCGTTTGTCTGTTGGTTTTTCCCCTCTATGTTACAACTTTACTGTATGTATACTGAATTCAAGATAACTTCTTTTATTTAATATGACAAAAGGGTTAAGTTAAAACGTGATTGTTTACCGCAGTTGTTTGTGTTTGCAGTCGTTGGTCTGGTTGTTAGTTCAAATGGTTAATTAAATCGCTTTGGCTTATATAAATTCGAATAAATCAAGGTTCAATCCACCATTGTCTACCTTTGAAAATTGCCTGTACAACGTCAGGAATATGACAGTTGTTGGTCATTCGTTTGGTGTGTTTTGTCATTTGATTTTGCCATTGATTAGGGCTTTCCGTTTTGGATTTTCCTCGAAGTTCAGTATTTTTGTGATTTTACTGTTTATATAAGGTATTTATTTCTGATGGCGTGTCACTGAATTTGCTTACTAACATTGGCATGACTGCTATGCAATTAATTTATTCTGTTCTGTGAAATATACCTGGCTGAATGTCTTGTTTCTTTTAATTATGTCGTAATAAAATATGGTAACTTTTAAATTAGTTCGTGATAAGCATGGTTATTAACTTGACTTAAACCTTGTACATAGTCACGCTTTATTTTCCATTTTATTTCAAGACATTTTATTGATCTAACTGCTTACATGCAGGTTTATTTGATGTTGTCTATGAATATATTGCATACACAGCGCAAATATATTCGAAAGATGTGTTCATTTAGACACTGGCAATGTCATGCTATATAAGAGTAACCAAAAATGTACAAACTAATTCAGCTCAAGAAACAACTACTAGGTATACTTATACCCCGAAAATTATAAACTATGAGTTACTGAAAATTCACAAAAAATGTATGCAAAACGCTCGTAGTACACAATCATTTGAAATTTTTATATTTATCAGAATACTTTTTCGAATGAATCATGATTACAGATAAAATTTGACTTCGACCTTTTTTCTGATGATAAGTGTACTATTTGGTTGAACTTGGCTTGGATATTTATTGTTGATGCAATGCAGAAATGTATAA
Source organism: Mytilus trossulus (assembly GCF_036588685.1). NCBI lineage: Eukaryota > Metazoa > Mollusca > Bivalvia > Mytilida > Mytilidae > Mytilus > Mytilus trossulus. The sequence goes on from NC_086376.1 coordinate 92,092,120, forward strand.
CTTACAGAAAATTAATGTTAAAATATACCGAATTAGCAACGTCAACCAACATCAAACATTATGTTTAAGACTGGCAGCAATGAATAAATATATGTATCAATTATATAATTAAACAAACAGTCTTGCGCCTGTCCCAAGTCAGGAGCCTCTGGTCTTTGTTAATCTTGTATTATTTTAATTTTAGTTTCTTGTGTACAATTTGGAAATTAGTATGGCGTTCATTATCACTGAACTAGTATATATTTGTTTAGGGGCCAGCTGAAGGACGCCTCCGGGTGCGGGAATTTCTCGCTACATTGAAGACCTGTTGGTGACCTTCAACTGTTGTTTTTTTATTTGGTCGGGTTGTTGTCTCTTTGACACATTCCCCATTTCCATTCTCAATTTTAGTCTTAATTCAACGCGTTGATTCCAATAAGAAAACGAACATTACATCAGGAAATTGAACAAAAAAGATACTTCCAACTATTAAGCATGACATCCGATGCATTTTCCGGTGTTAGAATACTTGATAGTTGCGTCATACATGCCACTAGTCGAAAACAAATAAGAAATTATATATTTTAAACGATCATCAATATAAAACTACGAATGTTGAAGGAAATAATAATAAGTGCACGTGCGACTGAAGGACACTGTCAAACAATAGTTAAACTAACCTTAGATGAAAACAAACGCGGTGTCTTTTTGTCGTTATACCAATTTCGTATTTGTACATTTTAAACGTAAGAGCAGAAATAAAATGGATACTGGCGAAAAATTTGTATAATTGAGGGGCAACAGATGCCATATGTGGAGCAGGGTCTGCTTACCTTTCCGGAGCACCTGAGATCCCCCCTATTATTATTTTTTTTTTTTTGGGGGAGAGGGGGGTTCGTGTTGTTTATTCTTTAGTTTTCTATGTTGTGTCATGTGTACTATTGTTTGTCTGTTTGTCTGTTTGTCTTTTTCATTTTTAGCCATGACGTTGTCAGTTTATCTTATATTTATGAGTTTGACTGTCCCTTGTGTATCTTTCGTCCCTCGTTTATACCAAAGGGTGGTCGCGCTCTCAATTCGAAAATAAAATGCAATGACAAACAAAAAACGACAGACAAAAAAAGGTATACAAAACACAATATTGAAATCTAAAGACTGAGCAACATGAATTCAATTAACTTATCTTTAAGACATATTTTATTCTCAAAATTGTTTTTCTCTAATTTTAAAGAGAAATTTATCAAAACAATCATATGTATTATAGGGGGCTTTAAAGCATGCTTTACGGTGTGAGTCAAGTCTCCGTGATGAAGGCCATACTTTTACCTTTAATGGTTAACTTTAAAAAAAAATGTAACTTGGATGGAGAGCTTTCTTATTGGCACTTATACATGTATCACATCTTCTTGTATCTATTTAATCAGTCGACAACAAGGTACAATTCCTTTTGGTGTCAATATCACAGTGTTTTTAATTGTAGCAGTGAATTTTATAAAACTGCACTATAAACACATCTCCACAATTAAGACTTAGACCTTTAGGAGAGTTCTGGTTATATTAGTTTGGCACCTCTTCATAAAATGATAAATACTCAGCGGAATGTCGAGGAAGAAGTAAATGGATTATAAGTCTGACTATAAATATAGTACAAAGAGAACAAAAATGTCCATTGTTATTTTTATTGGATTATTAATATTAAGTCATCTAGGCAATTTTCAACTAACTGGTGAAATTCCTAAACAAAATAAGAAAAGAAGATGCTGATATTGTAGCTAACAGTTGAATAACCCTTTCTAAAGTAACAGATTTAGTTTATCTGAACTTATTAAAAAAATATCTGTATTGATACCAGATTTATAGATTTGTTGAATTTGAATTTGATATTGAACGGTCAATCATAGTTTTACTATTGTTTTACGCAGTTGAAAATTTCATTCAACTTACGGTACATACAATGTTCGGTATTGAATTATCAGAATTGGAATATTAAACACTGGCTGCGATCATTTAGAATTTTGAATGAAAGAATGCAAATTTTGTGTTACTAAATTATACTGTAAGTTAAAAACCATTCTATAAAACATGTGTTGTACCCAATTTGAATTTGAAATTGAAGGGTCATGACTCAATGAATCTACTTTTTTTTTTAACGCAAATTGAAAACTTGATTCAACTTACGGTATATATTGAATTATTAGAATTGGATTACTAAACACACTAGCTGCAATCAAATGAAATTTTTAATGAAAGAATGAAAATTTTGCGTTCCTAGATTATACTGTAAGATGAAAACCATTCCATAAAAAATGTACTGTACCCAATTGTGTTGCTATTTAAACAGATTTGAAAGAATCAATTAAACGATAATTGCTAATATATATGTCTGCAATAATCAAATCCCGTCGTTGATGACATATATAAGTAAACAATAATTATTACTTTGTATTTATAAATAATTTACTCAAAGGTAAACATCATGCTTGTTTGATCTGAACACGAGACCTGGATTTCCTCTCGCATTCAGTTTTATTAAACTGAAACAAAACATCCACAACGCAAATTGAACAAAAAATTATATCTGCCAGGTTTTATCTAGAAAATACCATGCTAGCGCATGCCACCTCTTAAATCAATGTTAACCAATTTCTAATACAATAAGTGAATAAAGCACAAAGGTGTCAGTATTCACCTCAGAAACTTACAAAACCTTTGAATATACTTATTAAAAAGGGATATCATTACGATACTGTTGTCAAGTCATTGAAGATTACATATTTTGGCGTTAATATTGAGTCACTGATAAGGTCTTTGCATCGGAACTAAACACATTTATTCTAAAAACAGTTGTTGGCATGACACGGGTTATGTTCTTCTCATTTATGTTATGGTGGTATGATATTAAACCCCTAACGGGAAGGATTGTGCCTGATGTTCATATGATGAAATCATAATCTTTCAGTCAGTGTAATTGAAGTCTTGAGCTGGCATGTCAGCTAACTGCTAGTAGTCTGTTGTTATTTATGTATTATTGTAATTTTGTTTATTTTCTTTGGTTACATCTTCTGACATCAGACTCGGACTTCTCTTGAACTGAATTTTAATGTGCGTATTGTTATGCGTTTACTTTTCTACATTGGTTAGAGGTATAGGGGGAGGGTTGAGATCTCACAAACATGTTTAACCCCGCCGCAATTTTGCGCCTGTCCCAAGTCAGGAGCCTCTGGCCTTTGTTAGTCTTGTATTATTTTAATTTTAGTTTTTTGTGTACAATTTGGAAATAAGTATGGCGTTCATTATCACTGGACTAGTATATATTTGTTTATGGGCCAGCTGAAGGACGCCTCCGGGTGCGGGAATTTCTCGCTACATTGAAGACCTGTGGTGACCTTCTGCTGTTGTTTTTTATTTGGTCGGGTTGTTGTCTCCTTGACACATTCCCCATTTCCATTCTCAATTTTACATGAATACAATTATAATCGAAATTGATATACTGTGGATTCATTTATTTTCGTGGGTATCAATTTTCGTGGATAGAGGAAAACTTACATTTTCGTGGATATTTGAATTTGTGGTTTGCCGATTTCTGTGAACAAAGCGTATAGGAAATTTGTTATTCGTTGAACATATGAATTCGTGGTTCACCTGTACCCACGAAAGCCACGAAAATTGGTATCCAACGAATAATAATGAATCCACAGTATAGTAAAAATCGCAATTTTATGTGAAATAATACAAGGACCACACAAACTCTTGAATCATACATCCATTTCAGAACACACTACACGTGTATCTAAAAACAATTTTCAAGTGTGTGTTCGAGAGTTAATTATGTACTACAATATGAAGGGGAAAAAAGTATTTTTACATTTTCCCAACCAATGAAGTCAACTTAGGAGCACTGTGATTGGAAGTAAGGTTAATATATGTAACACTCCCAAACGTGTCCTTCCCCCAAAACGTGTCCGATTACCTCAAACTTGTCTTTTCTTCCTAAACGTGTCCAAATGTACAATATTCCCCAAACAGGTATGATTTCAAAACCCCCAAACGTGTCCGATAATTGTTATTCGCCAAGACGTGTCCAGTATTTAACGCCAAAACGTCACATGTCTTTTAGATTCTCCTAAATAAAATCGCAGATAACGTTTACGGCAATTCTATGATAGTCCAGCAGCTAGGTCTAATATTTTGGGACAATTGATCACTTTATGGTAAAAGCATGAAACTGTGCACAGTGTTAGTTATGATGCTTATAAACATTTTTGGATATGGAGCCATCAAAAAAAATTCCAAAATGGCCGCCAATTTAAAAATGGCCGCCAACAGTCATGAAGCAGAGTCCAAAAATATAGTTTAATTTAACATTTGAAAATAAAAGCACAAAACTTTGCATATTGCTAATTATGATGATTATTAATCTTTTCTGAATATGGAACAATAAAAAAAAATCAAAAATGGCCGCCAATTTCAAATTGGCCACCAACAGTCATGAGGCAGAGTCCAAAAATATGGTATAATTTATCATTGAAAATAAAAACACAAAACTTTGCATATTGCTAGTTATGGTGCTTATTAATCTTTAATGAATATGGAACAATCAAAATAATTCCATAATGGCCCACAAATTCAAAATGGCCGCCAACAGTCATGAGGCAGAGTAAAAAAAAATGGTATAATTGATCATTGAAAATAAAAACACAAAACTTTGCATATTGCTAGTTATGATGCTAATTAATCTTTTCTGAATATGGAACAATCAAAAATAATTGCTTAATGGCCGACAAATTCAAAATGGCCGTCAAAAGTCTTATTATCAGAAACTATATCGTGTATATCTAGAAAGCTATTAATAATCAACAAATATTTGTGCTTTGCAAAACTTTCAGGATTTCAGGTCGTTAAATATTAAATTACATACTTTTTTTTTGTCTTTTTAACTTTTCGATTCAAGCGTCACTGATACATCATTTGTAGACGAAACACGCGTCTGGCATACAGAAGTTATAAACAAGGAATATATAAACTAATTTACGATCATATTTCTTACAACATGGCTACTGAAAAGACGTTCAGGGTATCAAGTGTAGAATATGACAAACCAACTAAGTTAAATAATATTGATTGGGCAAATTGCATCCTATGCCAAGAAATAATAGATGAAAAACGTATATGCCCATTTGATTCTAAACGTCTCAATGTTGATGCTGGTTATCAATCTTTAGCTGACAATATTTAGAAGTTTCATGAATTACGATTGATGCCTGAAGGCATTAATGTGTGCATTGAAAACTTATATTTAGATGAGGGATCTGGAATAGCACAGTATTCCATTGACCAAAAGGCATGTTGGCACAAATCTTGCAACTTGAAACTGAACAGGACAAAATTGGATAGAGCAGAAAAACCAACCTCACATGAGAGAATAGATGATAAAGCAACCACATCTAAAAGAAAACTAGACATAGCTTCTCCGTTCAGTCCACCAGTAACCCGTCTGTGTGCTTTTTCTGTAATGAAAATGGCCAAGAAGCCCTTCATGAGTCCTCAACGTTTAGACAGGATACACGTGTGAGAGAATGAGCAGTAAAATTAAATGACACGTTATTACTTGCAAAGTTAAGTGCTGGTGATCTAATTGCAAAGGAAGCAAAGTACCACTCTAAATGTTTTGTTTCCTTATATAATCGTGCATCTCAAATTGAAATGAAAAATGACAATGTCGAATCTAAGAAGGAAAGTCAAATCCATGGTATTGCATTTTCAGATTGTCAGATCTATGTAAACTTTATACGGAAAGAATAACATGTCTAGGTGCAGATGTTTCATCTAGAGTTAATAGTACACGACTAAAACACAGAATTGTAATTTCCCTAACTTAGATGCTTACAAACAAGGTCTTGAAAACATTCTTGCTTTCAATGATGACATTGGACCTGCATTGAAGAGAGTCTGCTTAGAAGACTTTGATAATGAGTTTGTCAACATATCAAAATCAGCTACGTTTGTTCGTAAAGATATTTTCGCATCAAATTCAGAATTTAAAGGAACCTTCCCAAAGGGATATCAGGAAGCTTATGTACCCCAGTCATTGCTTACTTTAGTCAGTATGATTCAATTTGGACCCAACATTCAGGGTATTTTATATTCTCAGTCGACATTAACAATAGCACATCTTCTGATGTATAGTTGTACAAAGAAACTATCCAACCGTCACATGAAAGATCATGAACCTCCAGTTTGTGCTTATTTGGGAATCATGATCCATGTAAGACTAGCAAACGTGATCTAGTAGATACTTTCTTCAATCTTGGACTGTCTGTCTCCTACGACCTAGTGTTAGAAATTTCTACTTCCTTGGCCAAGGATGTTTGTCGTCGTTATGTCAAAGAAGGTATTGTTTGCCCTACCAATCCACTAGAAAATGTATTTACTTCATCTGCTGTAGACAACATTGATCACAATTCAAGCAGTATCTCGTTAAAAGATTCATTCCATGGTACAGGTACATATGTATATCTTTATTCCAACATGTTTCAGAGGATGTTCAAGGCGTTGCATATCTGAATTTTGTCTATACCCCTTAATCTTTCACTATGCCAAGTTTCATGCTTTTACCATAAAGTGATCAATTATTCTGATATCCGCTGGACTATACTTTAGACTGTTGGTTGCGTATTGTTTAGTTGCAAGTATTTCATGCATATTAAGAGAAAACATACAAGTTTTAATGTGGGTTTTTTTCAGTTCTACTGAATAAATTAACTTTAGACTGTTGATTGCAAATTGTCCAGTTGCCATTCATGCATAATTAGAGAGAACATTAAAGTTTTAATGCACAGAGAAAGGGACACTTTGACCCGTTAACTGTACAGTTTAACTAAACATGTTTGCTTACAATTTACATATGATATAGCCAAAATGACGCCCTCACTGAAACCCATGCAGTGAAATTCTGCCGGTTTGAAAAAGTACTTATTATATAACGTGCCTTAATTATATTTTTAATGAAATATTAAAATTAGTTTATGTATATGAAATAGCTATAATCAAATAACGCTTGATATGGACACGTTTTGGGGATTGGACACGTTTGGGGGTCAGTTGAGAAATGGACACGTTTGGGCGTTTATACAAATGACACGCTTTGGCGCTGTTTTCAACTAGACATGTTTGGGGGAATCGGACACGTTTGGGGGGAAGGACATGTTTCTGAGTGTTACATATATATATATTTTTTTTAATTTATTTATGAATAGCTACAGTATGCATATACAATACAAATTTTGAAACCCTTTCAAATATTTTCTCTAGAATTATTCTAAGAGACTTTCAAATGGTCATAAATTTGATGTAAAATGACGGTGTGCATGTATACCATTTGACAATAATTTCTAAAACAGAATAATGATGTTCTTAAACCACACATAACCTTTTTGTCCATACTTTACTTTCAAAAATAAGTAAATGTTGAAAATGTTAGTACTGTCGCCTATGGAAAAATAAAAATACGACCGTTTTCCCTAAAGATAATGATCTGAAAAACAAAAACGATGTACAAAACAAGTAAAATCCTTTTAGCACATCATGCCTTTGTCGGTTATAACCTTTAAGTAAGATTTCAAATTAAGTGCAATTACATTATACAGTTGATTAACTGAAAACCTACAAACTACTTCTTTTTGGTTCCCAGTTGTCCTTTGGATATGTACTGATTGATACTTTAGTCTGGGAGAACTCGATTTATTTATTAGTTTTCATTTGCTTTGAACTATAAGCACTCTCATATCGATGTTTTGTGTTCATTGTTTCTATGTTAGTTATTCCACCTTGTTACAAACAGACCCATTGAACCCAGAACATGAACGGTGTGTTACACGGTGTGCATAGAGTCACTCGTATATTCAGTATTTCCTATTTTATAAATTAAATGCATATAAAAAGTTTACTTAAAAATGATATTTATATAATTTTAAAAAAAAAGTCATTATGTCCCAAAATGCCATAATTAGAAGACGGGGCTAAGATTTTACTTACTGCATGAGGTCTATAGATATAGGAAGATATGGTATGAGTGCCAATTATACAACTTTCCATCCCAATAACAATCTATAAAAGTAAACCATTATTATAGATCAAGGTAAGGCCTTCAACTCGGATCATTGGCTCACAGCGAACAGCAAGCTATAAAAGGCCCCACATATTAGTAATGTAAAACCATTCAAACGTTCTATTCTATATAAAATAGATTATATTATATATATATATAGCCCAGGTGGTCGTGTGGTCTAGCGGGACGGCTGCAGTGCAGGCGATTTGGTGTCACGATATCACAGTAGCATGGGTTCGAATCCCGGCGAGGGAAGAACCAAAAATTTGCGAAAGCAAATTTACAGATCTAACATTGTTGGGTTGATGTTTAAACGAGTTGTATATACATTATGTACACAGCCATGTATCACCATCATTGATGGCGATCCGATGGATACATCTGTTGTAGGGTTGTCACTGACTCAGACGTACTTATGAATATAATTATTTTCTGTGACTGTATCTTACATTAATTTGTAGGATCCTTTACTATAGATAATTTAGCTGATCTGTAACAATAACATCTTCATGCCTTATATATCATGTACTGTAGTACGCCGCTAGATTAAAACTGACGTGGAAAGGTAACATATGGCCACCGAAAGCTCTTTTTTTGAGAGCCCAGGTGGTCGTGTGGTCTAGCGGGACGGCTGCAGTGCAGGCGATTTGGTGTCACGATATCACAGTAGCATGGGTTCGAATCCCGGCGAGGGAAGAACCAAAAATTTGCGAAAGCAAATTTACAGATCTAACATTGTTGGGTTGATGTTTAGACGAGTTGTATATACATTATGTACACAGCCATGTATCACCATCATTGATGGCGATCCGATGGATACATCTGTTGTAGGGTTGTCACTGACTCAGACGTACTTATGAATATAATTATTTTCTGTGACTGTATCTTACATTAATTTGTAGGATCCTTTACTATAGATAATTTAGCTGATCTGTAACAATAACATCTTCATGCCTTATATATCATGTACTGTAGTACGCCGCTAGATTAAAACTGACGTGGAAAGGTAACATATGGCCACCGAAAGCTCTTTTTTTGAGAGCCCAGGTGGTCGTGTGGTCTAGCGGGACGGCTGCAGTGCAGGCGATTTGGTGTCACGATATCACAGTAGCATGGGTTCGAATCCCGGCGAGGGAAGAACCAAAAATTTGCGAAAGCAAATTTACAGATCTAACATTGTTGGGTTGATGTTTAGACGAGTTGTATATACATTATGTACACAGCCATGTATCACCATCATTGATGGCGATCCGATGGATACATCTGTTGAGGGTTGTCACTGACTCAGACGTACTTATGAATATAATTATTTTCTGTGACTGTATCTTACATTAATTTGTAGGATCCTTTACTATAGATAATTTAGCTGATCTGTAACAATAACATCTTCATGCCTTATATATCATGTACTGTAGTACGCCGCTAGATTAAAACTGACGTGGAAAGGTAACATATGGCCACCGAAAGCTCTTTTTTTGAGAGCCCAGGTGGTCGTGTGGTCTAGCGGGACGGCTGCAGTGCAGGCGATTTGGTGTCACGATATAACAGTAGCATGGGTTCGAATCCCGGCGAGGGAAGAACCAAAAATTTGCGAAAGCAAATTTACAGATCTAACATTGTTGGGTTGATGTTTAGACGAGTTGTATATACATTATGTACACAGCCATGTATCACCATCATTGATGGCGATCCGATGGATACATCTGTTGTAGGGTTGTCACTGACTCAGACGTACTTATGAATATAATTATTTTCTGTGACTGTATCTTACATTAATTTGTAGGATCCTTTACTATAGATAATTTAGCTGATCTGTAACAATAACATCTTCATGCCTTATATATCATGTACTGTAGTACGCCGCTAGATTAAAACTGACGTGGAAAGGTAACATATGGCCACCAAAAGCTCTTTTTTTGAGAGCCCAGGTGGTCGTGTGGTCTAGCGGGACGGCTGCAGTGCAGGCGATTTGGTGTCACGATATCACAGTAGCATGGGTTCGAATCCCGGCGAGGGAAGAACCAAAAATTTGCGAAAGCAAATTTACAGATCTAACATTGTTGGGTTGATGTTTAGACGAGTTGTATATACATTATGTACACAGCCATGTATCACCATCATTGATGGCGATCCGATGGATACATCTGTTGTAGGGTTGTCACTGACTCAGACGTACTTATGAATATAATTATTTTCTGTGACTGTATCTTACATTAATTTGTAGGATCCTTTACTATAGATAATTTAGCTGATCTGTAACAATAACATCTTCATGCCTTATATATCATGTACTGTAGTACGCCGCTAGATTAAAACTGACGTGGAAAGGTAACATATGGCCACCGAAAGCTCTTTTTTTGAGAGCCCAGGTGGTCGTGTGGTCTAGCGGGACGGCTGCAGTGCAGGCGATTTGGTGTCACGATATCACAGTAGCATGGGTTCGAATCCCGGCGAGGGAAGAACCAAAAATTTGCGAAAGCAAATTTACAGATCTAACATTGTTGGGTTGATGTTTAGACGAGTTGTATATACATTATGTACACAGCCATGTATCACCATCATTGATGGCGATCCGATGGATACATCTGTTGTAGGGTTGTCACTGACTCAGACGTACTTATGAATATAATTATTTTCTGTGACTGTATCTTACATTAATTTGTAGGATCCTTTACTATAGATAATTTAGCTGATCTGTAACAATAACATCTTCATGCCTTATATATCATGTACTGTAGTACGCCGCTAGATTAAAACTGACGTGGAAAGGTAACATATGGCCACCGAAAGCTCTTTTTTTGAGAGCCCAGGTGGTCGTGTGGTCTAGCGGGACGGCTGCAGTGCAGGCGATTTGGTGTCACGATATCACAGTAGCATGGGTTCGAATCCCGGCGAGGGAAGAACCAAAAATTTGCGAAAGCAAATTTACAGATCTAACATTGTTGGGTTGATGTTTAGACGAGTTGTATATACATTATGTACACAGCCATGTATCACCATCATTGATGGCGATCCGATGGATACATCTGTTGAGGGTTGTCACTGACTCAGACGTACTTATGAATATAATTATTTTCTGTGACTGTATCTTACATTAATTTGTAGGATCCTTTACTATAGATAATTTAGCTGATCTGTAACAATAACATCTTCATGCCTTATATATCATGTACTGTAGTACGCCGCTAGATTAAAACTGACGTGGAAAGGTAACATATGGCCACCGAAAGCTCTTTTTTTGAGAGCCCAGGTGGTCGTGTGGTCTAGCGGGACGGCTGCAGTGCAGGCGATTTGGTGTCACGATATAACAGTAGCATGGGTTCGAATCCCGGCGAGGGAAGAACCAAAAATTTGCGAAAGCAAATTTACAGATCTAACATTGTTGGGTTGATGTTTAGACGAGTTGTATATACATTATGTACACAGCCATGTATCACCATCATTGATGGCGATCCGATGGATACATCTGTTGTAGGGTTGTCACTGACTCAGACGTACTTATGAATATAATTATTTTCTGTGACTGTATCTTACATTAATTTGTAGGATCCTTTACTATAGATAATTTAGCTGATCTGTAACAATAACATCTTCATGCCTTATATATCATGTACTGTAGTACGCCGCTAGATTAAAACTGACGTGGAAAGGTAACATATGGCCACCGAAAGCTCTTTTTTTGAGAGCCCAGGTGGTCGTGTGGTCTAGCGGGACGGCTGCAGTGCAGGCGATTAGGTGTCACGATATCACAGTAGCATGGGTTCGAATCCCGGCGAGGGGAGAACGAAAAATTTGCGAAAGCAAATTTACAGATCTAACTTTGTTGGGTTGATGTTTAGACGAGTTATATATATATATATATATATATAATATTATAACTATTTAATTAAGTTTTCATGTTTCAACGTACAGATTCAATAGAATTCCACCACATGACATTAAAGACCCAATTCTAACCTTGGTGTGAAGTACCATTAAACCTTCAAGCAGTCAAAAGAATCTACACACATTCTGCTACACAGAGTCATCTAATTATGAAGAATTAAGTGCCAGTCTGCCTAAGAATCAGGCAGTCATGAAAACATGATGAAAAAAACCCACCCAATATGGCAATGATTTCAGTTCATAATATGTAGTTATGCACAAAAATGACATTCATTTCCGTTTTCTGTTCTGGTAATAGAAGATACAATTTGGTTGAAATGCACTAGGAATTAACGAATAAGGGGAGATAACTCTGTAATTTGCTATCATTCTAACCAATTTTCTAACCAAGTTATTTGATATTACCAGACACACACAAACGAAAGACTAATAATTTTTAACTCAGGATGATAGTAAGTATCAACTAGCATGATTAGCTCGGTGGGTTTTTTCTGATGATGTTTTGATTTTTACCTAAGTTGCCTGATTCTTATAAAGACTGGTACTTAAAACTAACACAAAGAAAACAATTCAATTTTCATTTGATAAAATGCAACTTTTTTACAATACAGTAATTAAAAATACATAAAAATTACATAATATTAAAAAATACATTTTTTTCTTTAATATTTAGTAAGATCAATATATAATAAACAAAAATATCACACATTGAGCTTAAAATCCCCTATAGAAAAAATTTGTAAGCAAAAACTAGACATGACCCTATAGTTAAAAAGGTGCCATTTTTTTTGCATGAAATCATAGTATAACATTACTAAATGCATGAAATGTAGACTAAATATTTTTTCTATGTAGCATTTTTGAATAAAAATTTATTGAAGATCAGCTGTTTTGCATGTAAGCCTATGGAGCAATCAATTACAAGACTGCAACCTGGGTAGTGATTTTTGTAAAAAAAATTTCATGTTAAAAATGCAAATTTCCCAGGATGCTGCAACTGATTTACATATTCTGGGTACTATACTACCTCATGGTATTTTGAAAATGGATCCTCAGTGGAAAGTTGTGCAATCAGCAGGCTTAATTTCAAAAATTGATCAAAATGTCCAAAATTCCAAGGGTTGCCAATTTTGGTCGACAGTATTTTCAGTCAATCAAAGAGAAAGGGGTTTAACTCGTGGTCCAAAATATGGTCACCTTAAAATGAAGTGGCCAAATGGAAGAACTAAATTTTATCTGGCCCATAGATTTATGTTTATGTTGCATAATGATTTAACAGAGATAGCTGTGAATTTACATGTTTCGCACCTATGTCACAATAGTTTGTGTATAAATCCTGAACATTTGTCTCTAGAACCTCCCAATATAAATAATAGCAGACAAATATGTAAACATTTAGTTCCACAAACCTGTCAGACACATGGAATGTACCCAGAATGCATAATTTAGTTGCAGTAAGTAAGTAAAATACAGAAATATCACTTTGTATAAGAATGATCAGCACGAGTTCTCCGTTTACTTGTTAAAGTCTTCTCTGAATCCAACAGATCTTTCTGATATGTCTCTTTTTCTACAGATTTTTCATCGTAAAGTTCAAATCTGTCAAGTTTCGAAACAGTTCGTTCATGTTTAACAACAGGATTTTTTTACGCAACTGGTGGTATTCATAAATTTCGTCTTCCCTTTTCAGTTGATGAATCGGACGTGAATTTGGAGAAAGTGGTACATCAAGAGCTTCACATTTTAAAACAGCTTATTCTCCAGGTCTATGATTAATTCTATGTGCAGTGGAGTGAATTCTAGCAGGAAAATTTCTCTGGTAGGTAATATCCTTAGGATTTGACTTATTATATCCTCTGTTTGTAGCTTCACATTTTTGGGTACTTGTTCCGAATCGCGTTTTCTCCAAGTTTTTCCTCCCAAATCTTATGTTCATACAGTCACGTCCTAGTTTTTCATCATCCTCTGTCATATATAGGCATCTGGCATGTTCAGGCAAGAACTCTTTTCCCCAGAAATCACTTTCTGTCCCTTTACAAATATAGGAATATGCGCGGCATGTCTCTCCACAATGTCCTGTGTAACAGTCAATAATACAATCAGCTACATAACTTAGTCTATTTACAAGTTTATCCAACTTCCCAACAGGCTCCTTGATTGCAAAGTTATATTTTACAGTGCATCTGTTGGTTAAATCCAAGGAAAATCTCCTGTGAATCTTATCACGGTTTGCTTTCGTCCTTCCGTCAAACATGAAATCACTAAAAGCTGCCTTATCAATGCTCCGCAATTGTGTTGACGCCAAGTGTCGTGGGTCCCGCAAGTTTTCTGGTGTCAGGTTAACACTTTCACTATGTTTATTGCTGAAACCTCTGTGGGCATGTCTGTCTCCATCTGTTGTTAACTGCCCAATAACTAGAGGCTGTTCATCTTCTGCTAATTGGTCTGCCAGTAGTTCCCCATACAATTCTTCATTACCAATCGAGTCGCATGGTTTTAAGTTTGCAGAACAGTGGCCTTGGTGTCCCGGACAAATTGCATTTTCCCCAGTTGACCTTAGATAGCTGGCTGTTTTACAGCGCTTATTGGCACCATGTACAGCAATGATCTTCTTCCTAGCTGTCACATTTTCAACAATGGTGGTTGTTGCTTGTGTCCCAGGTTGAAACGGGGTCCTTGTTCGAGATCCAAACAGTGGATAATTGTATTGAGTGTCACATTCTGCTGGTATCGGTGTGTCGGTTTGGAACCCTGAGCGCTCCAATGCTTGTTTTACAATCTGTCGCTGCTGTTTCATATATTCCCTGTTCATATCGACCAACATATCACCACATTCATTGGATTGTCTCTGCATGTCGGTCCTTGATGGAGCTGGATGGCTAACGGTACGCATCAATTGGCACCATGCAGTATTTGAAATACCTGTATCTGCAAGTCCAATTTGCAACCTTCTGTTTGGAGCACCTGCTTTCCTGCCCTTTTTTCCATCCTCCTCTATCTCCTCATACAAGGGGTACATCAAGGACTTGTAATTACACAGAGTACAAACCACTTTTTCTCTCCAACACATGGTTCTCTGCTCTTCGGCATCATAATCAAATTGAAAGTTCCCATAACAGCCTGGTGACTGCTCCAAATGTTCATGAAAGGCTCTGGTGAATAGTTTACAGGTTCTATCTGCATGCAAAAACCTTAAGGTGTTCCTATCTCCTCTGATTAAGTTATCTGTATATCTTTCAAACACACTGGGTTCCCCAGGCTGTGGTCTCAGTACAGATATCACTTTTGAGTTATCTACCTTAGTAACATTTTCCTTCAAAATTGTTAAGGCTTTGTCATTCAAACTTTCTTCTTTGGTCTTGCCAGCATCTGGCCTAACATATTTCTTCCTAATTTCAGTCTTTTAATCCCACTCAACAACAGGAATTACTCTCCTATCATCACCTCCGTTCTTAAACTGAACACTTTTGGACTTACTTGTATACGGCATCTTTGAACTCTGATGCCTATTTTGAAAATACTTCTGAATTTATACTTTTCCAACATCATCAATCAACTGTGTCAAAAGTCAAAAAACCACAAAAATGCAACTAATTGCATATAAATGCCAGATATTACAGCCTCTTAGAACCTTAGGGCTGATAATGACAATTCAATAGAATTCCACCACATGACATTAAAGACCCAATTCTAACCTTGGTGTGAAGTACCATTAAACCTTCAAGCAGTCAAAAGAATCTACACACATTCTGCTACACAGAGTCATCTAATTATGAAGAATTAAGTGCCAGTCTGCCTAAGAATCAGGCAGTCATGAAAACATGATGAAAAAAACCCACCCAATATGGCAATGATTTCAGTTCATAATATGTAGTTATGCACAAAAATGACATTCATTTCCGTTTTCTGTTCTGGTAATAGAAGATACAATTTGGTTGAAATGCACTAGGAATTAACGAATAAGGGGAGATAACTCTGTAATTTGCTATCATTCTAACCAATTTTCTAACCAAGTTATTTGATATTACCAGACACACACAAACGAAAGACTAATAATTTTTAACTCAGGATGATAGTAAGTATCAACTAGCATGATTAGCTCGGTGGGTTTTTTCTGATGATGTTTTGATTTTTACCTAAGTTGCCTGATTCTTATAAAGACTGGTACTTAAAACTAACACAAAGAAAACAATTCAATTTTCATTTGATAAAATGCAACTTTTTTACAATACAGTAATTAAAAATACATAAAAATTACATAATATTAAAAAATACATTTTTTTCTTTAATATTTAGTAAGATCAATATATAATAAACAAAAATATCACACATTGAGCTTAAAATCCCCTATAGAAAAAATTTGTAAGCAAAAACTAGACATGACCCTATAGTTAAAAAGGTGCCATTTTTTTTGCATGAAATCATAGTATAACATTACTAAATGCATGAAATGTAGACTAAATATTTTTTCTATGTAGCATTTTTGAATAAAAATTTATTGAAGATCAGCTGTTTTGCATGTAAGCCTATGGAGCAATCAATTACAAGACTGCAACCTGGGTAGTGATTTTTGTAAAAAAAATTTCATGTTAAAAATGCAAATTTCCCAGGATGCTGCAACTGATTTACATATTCTGGGTACTATACTACCTCATGGTATTTTGAAAATGGATCCTCAGTGGAAAGTTGTGCAATCAGCAGGCTTAATTTCAAAAATTGATCAAAATGTCCAAAATTCCAAGGGTTGCCAATTTTGGTCGACAGTATTTTCAGTCAATCAAAGAGAAAGGGGTTTAACTCGTGGTCCAAAATATGGTCACCTTAAAATGAAGTGGCCAAATGGAAGAACTAAATTTTATCTGGCCCATAGATTTATGTTTATGTTGCATAATGATTTAACAGAGATAGCTGTGAATTTACATGTTTCGCACCTATGTCACAATAGTTTGTGTATAAATCCTGAACATTTGTCTCTAGAACCTCCCAATATAAATAATAGCAGACAAATATGTAAACATTTAGTTCCACAAACCTGTCAGACACATGGAATGTACCCAGAATGCATAATTTAGTTGCAGTAAGTAAGTAAAATACAGAAATATCACTTTGTATAAGAATGATCAGCACGAGTTCTCCGTTTACTTGTTAAAGTCTTCTCTGAATCCAACAGATCTTTCTGATATGTCTCTTTTTCTACAGATTTTTCATCGTAAAGTTCAAATCTGTCAAGTTTCGAAACAGTTCGTTCATGTTTAACAACAGGATTTTTTTACGCAACTGGTGGTATTCATAAATTTCGTCTTCCCTTTTCAGTTGATGAATCGGACGTGAATTTGGAGAAAGTGGTACATCAAGAGCTTCACATTTTAAAACAGCTTATTCTCCAGGTCTATGATTAATTCTATGTGCAGTGGAGTGAATTCTAGCAGGAAAATTTCTCTGGTAGGTAATATCCTTAGGATTTGACTTATTATATCCTCTGTTTGTAGCTTCACATTTTTGGGTACTTGTTCCGAATCGCGTTTTCTCCAAGTTTTTCCTCCCAAATCTTATGTTCATACAGTCACGTCCTAGTTTTTCATCATCCTCTGTCATATATAGGCATCTGGCATGTTCAGGCAAGAACTCTTTTCCCCAGAAATCACTTTCTGTCCCTTTACAAATATAGGAATATGCGCGGCATGTCTCTCCACAATGTCCTGTGTAACAGTCAATAATACAATCAGCTACATAACTTAGTCTATTTACAAGTTTATCCAACTTCCCAACAGGCTCCTTGATTGCAAAGTTATATTTTACAGTGCATCTGTTGGTTAAATCCAAGGAAAATCTCCTGTGAATCTTATCACGGTTTGCTTTCGTCCTTCCGTCAAACATGAAATCACTAAAAGCTGCCTTATCAATGCTCCGCAATTGTGTTGACGCCAAGTGTCGTGGGTCCCGCAAGTTTTCTGGTGTCAGGTTAACACTTTCACTATGTTTATTGCTGAAACCTCTGTGGGCATGTCTGTCTCCATCTGTTGTTAACTGCCCAATAACTAGAGGCTGTTCATCTTCTGCTAATTGGTCTGCCAGTAGTTCCCCATACAATTCTTCATTACCAATCGAGTCGCATGGTTTTAAGTTTGCAGAACAGTGGCCTTGGTGTCCCGGACAAATTGCATTTTCCCCAGTTGACCTTAGATAGCTGGCTGTTTTACAGCGCTTATTGGCACCATGTACAGCAATGATCTTCTTCCTAGCTGTCACATTTTCAACAATGGTGGTTGTTGCTTGTGTCCCAGGTTGAAACGGGGTCCTTGTTCGAGATCCAAACAGTGGATAATTGTATTGAGTGTCACATTCTGCTGGTATCGGTGTGTCGGTTTGGAACCCTGAGCGCTCCAATGCTTGTTTTACAATCTGTCGCTGCTGTTTCATATATTCCCTGTTCATATCGACCAACATATCACCACATTCATTGGATTGTCTCTGCATGTCGGTCCTTGATGGAGCTGGATGGCTAACGGTACGCATCAATTGGCACCATGCAGTATTTGAAATACCTGTATCTGCAAGTCCAATTTGCAACCTTCTGTTTGGAGCACCTGCTTTCCTGCCCTTTTTTCCATCCTCCTCTATCTCCTCATACAAGGGGTACATCAAGGACTTGTAATTACACAGAGTACAAACCACTTTTTCTCTCCAACACATGGTTCTCTGCTCTTCGGCATCATAATCAAATTGAAAGTTCCCATAACAGCCTGGTGACTGCTCCAAATGTTCATGAAAGGCTCTGGTGAATAGTTTACAGGTTCTATCTGCATGCAAAAACCTTAAGGTGTTCCTATCTCCTCTGATTAAGTTATCTGTATATCTTTCAAACACACTGGGTTCCCCAGGCTGTGGTCTCAGTACAGATATCACTTTTGAGTTATCTACCTTAGTAACATTTTCCTTCAAAATTGTTAAGGCTTTGTCATTCAAACTTTCTTCTTTGGTCTTGCCAGCATCTGGCCTAACATATTTCTTCCTAATTTCAGTCTTTTAATCCCACTCAACAACAGGAATTACTCTCCTATCATCACCTCCGTTCTTAAACTGAACACTTTTGGACTTACTTGTATACGGCATCTTTGAACTCTGATGCCTATTTTGAAAATACTTCTGAATTTATACTTTTCCAACATCATCAATCAACTGTGTCAAAAGTCAAAAAACCACAAAAATGCAACTAATTGCATATAAATGCCAGATATTACAGCCTCTTAGAACCTTAGGGCTGATAATGACAATTCAATAGAATTCCACCACATGACATTAAAGACCCAATTCTAACCTTGGTGTGAAGTACCATTAAACCTTCAAGCAGTCAAAAGAATCTACACACATTCTGCTACACAGAGTCATCTAATTATGAAGAATTAAGTGCCAGTCTGCCTAAGAATCAGGCAGTCATGAAAACATGATGAAAAAAACCCACCCAATATGGCAATGATTTCAGTTCATAATATGTAGTTATGCACAAAAATGACATTCATTTCCGTTTTCTGTTCTGGTAATAGAAGATACAATTTGGTTGAAATGCACTAGGAATTAACGAATAAGGGGAGATAACTCTGTAATTTGCTATCATTCTAACCAATTTTTTAACCAAGTTATTTGATATTACCAGACACACACAAACGAAAGACTAATAATTTTTAACTCAGGATGATAGTAAGTATCAACTAGCATGATTAGCTCGGTGGGTTTTTTCTGATGATGTTTTGATTTTTACCTAAGTTGCCTGATTCTTATAAAGACTGGTACTTAAAACTAACACAAAGAAAACAATTCAATTTTCATTTGATAAAATGCAACTTTTTTACAATACAGTAATTAAAAATACATAAAAATTACATAATATTAAAAAATACATTTTTTTCTTTAATATTTAGTAAGATCAATATATAATAAACAAAAATATCACACATTGAGCTTAAAATCCCCTATAGAAAAAATTTGTAAGCAAAAACTAGACATGACCCTATAGTTAAAAAGGTGCCATTTTTTTTGCATGAAATCATAGTATAACATTACTAAATGCATGAAATGTAGACTAAATATTTTTTCTATGTAGCATTTTTGAATAAAAATTTATTGAAGATCAGCTGTTTTGCATGTAAGCCTATGGAGCAATCAATTACAAGACTGCAACCTGGGTAGTGATTTTTGTAAAAAAAATTTCATGTTAAAAATGCAAATTTCCCAGGATGCTGCAACTGATTTACATATTCTGGGTACTATACTACCTCATGGTATTTTGAAAATGGATCCTCAGTGGAAAGTTGTGCAATCAGCAGGCTTAATTTCAAAAATTGATCAAAATGTCCAAAATTCCAAGGGTTGCCAATTTTGGTCGACAGTATTTTCAGTCAATCAAAGAGAAAGGGGTTTAACTCGTGGTCCAAAATATGGTCGCCTTAAAATGAAGTGGCCAAATGGAAGAACTAAATTTTATCTGGCCCATAGATTTATGTTTATGTTGCATAATGATTTAACAGAGATAGCTGTGAATTTACATGTTTCGCACCTATGTCACAATAGTTTGTGTATAAATCCTGAACATTTGTCTCTAGAACCTCCCAATATAAATAATAGCAGACAAATATGTAAACATTTAGTTCCACAAACCTGTCAGACACATGGAATGTACCCAGAATGCATAATTTAGTTGCAGTAAGTAAGTAAAATACAGAAATATCACTTTGTATAAGAATGATCAGCACGAGTTCTCCGTTTACTTGTTAAAGTCTTCTCTGAATCCAACAGATCTTTCTGATATGTCTCTTTTTCTACAGATTTTTCATCGTAAAGTTCAAATCTGTCAAGTTTCGAAACAGTTCGTTCATGTTTAACAACAGGATTTTTTTACGCAACTGGTGGTATTCATAAATTTCGTCTTCCCTTTTCAGTTGATGAATCGGACGTGAATTTGGAGAAAGTGGTACATCAAGAGCTTCACATTTTAAAACAGCTTATTCTCCAGGTCTATGATTAATTCTATGTGCAGTGGAGTGAATTCTAGCAGGAAAATTTCTCTGGTAGGTAATATCCTTAGGATTTGACTTATTATATCCTCTGTTTGTAGCTTCACATTTTTGGGTACTTGTTCCGAATCGCGTTTTCTCCAAGTTTTTCCTCCCAAATCTTATGTTCATACAGTCACGTCCTAGTTTTTCATCATCCTCTGTCATATATAGGCATCTGGCATGTTCAGGCAAGAACTCTTTTCCCCAGAAATCACTTTCTGTCCCTTTACAAATATAGGAATATGCGCGGCATGTCTCTCCACAATGTCCTGTGTAACAGTCAATAATACAATCAGCTACATAACTTAGTCTATTTACAAGTTTATCCAACTTCCCAACAGGCTCCTTGATTGCAAAGTTATATTTTACAGTGCATCTGTTGGTTAAATCCAAGGAAAATCTCCTGTGAATCTTATCACGGTTTGCTTTCGTCCTTCCGTCAAACATGAAATCACTAAAAGCTGCCTTATCAATGCTCCGCAATTGTGTTGACGCCAAGTGTCGTGGGTCCCGCAAGTTTTCTGGTGTCAGGTTAACACTTTCACTATGTTTATTGCTGAAACCTCTGTGGGCATGTCTGTCTCCATCTGTTGTTAACTGCCCAATAACTAGAGGCTGTTCATCTTCTGCTAATTGGTCTGCCAGTAGTTCCCCATACAATTCTTCATTACCAATCGAGTCGCATGGTTTTAAGTTTGCAGAACAGTGGCCTTGGTGTCCCGGACAAATTGCATTTTCCCCAGTTGACCTTAGATAGCTGGCTGTTTTACAGCGCTTATTGGCACCATGTACAGCAATGATCTTCTTCCTAGCTGTCACATTTTCAACAATGGTGGTTGTTGCTTGTGTCCCAGGTTGAAACGGGGTCCTTGTTCGAGATCCAAACAGTGGATAATTGTATTGAGTGTCACATTCTGCTGGTATCGGTGTGTCGGTTTGGAACCCTGAGCGCTCCAATGCTTGTTTTACAATCTGTCGCTGCTGTTTCATATATTCCCTGTTCATATCGACCAACATATCACCACATTCATTGGATTGTCTCTGCATGTCGGTCCTTGATGGAGCTGGATGGCTAACGGTACGCATCAATTGGCACCATGCAGTATTTGAAATACCTGTATCTGCAAGTCCAATTTGCAACCTTCTGTTTGGAGCACCTGCTTTCCTGCCCTTTTTTCCATCCTCCTCTATCTCCTCATACAAGGGGTACATCAAGGACTTGTAATTACACAGAGTACAAACCACTTTTTCTCTCCAACACATGGTTCTCTGCTCTTCGGCATCATAATCAAATTGAAAGTTCCCATAACAGCCTGGTGACTGCTCCAAATGTTCATGAAAGGCTCTGGTGAATAGTTTACAGGTTCTATCTGCATGCAAAAACCTTAAGGTGTTCCTATCTCCTCTGATTAAGTTATCTGTATATCTTTCAAACACACTGGGTTCCCCAGGCTGTGGTCTCAGTACAGATATCACTTTTGAGTTATCTACCTTAGTAACATTTTCCTTCAAAATTGTTAAGGCTTTGTCATTCAAACTTTCTTCTTTGGTCTTGCCAGCATCTGGCCTAACATATTTCTTCCTAATTTCAGTCTTTTCATCCCACTCAACAACAGGAATTACTCTCCTATCATCACCTCCCTTCTTAAACTGAACACTTTTGGACTTACTTGTATACGGCATCTTTGAACTCTGATGCCTATTTTGAAAATACTTCTGAATTTATACTTTTCCAACATCATCAATCAACTGTGTCAAAAGTCAAAAAACCACAAAAATGCAACTAATTGCATATAAATGCCAGATATTACAGCCTCTTAGAACCTTAGGGCTGATAATGACAATTCAATAGAATTCCACCACATGACATTAAAGACCCAATTCTAACCTTGGTGTGAAGTACCATTAAACCTTCAAGCAGTCAAAAGAATCTACACACATTCTGCTACACAGAGTCATCTAATTATGAAGAATTAAGTGCCAGTCTGCCTAAGAATCAGGCAGTCATGAAAACATGATGAAAAAAACCCACCCAATATGGCAATGATTTCAGTTCATAATATGTAGTTATGCACAAAAATGACATTCATTTCCGTTTTCTGTTCTGGTAATAGAAGATACAATTTGGTTGAAATGCACTAGGAATTAACGAATAAGGGGAGATAACTCTGTAATTTGCTATCATTCTAACCAATTTTCTAACCAAGTTATTTGATATTACCAGACACACACAAACGAAAGACTAATAATTTTTAACTCAGGATGATAGTAAGTATCAACTAGCATGATTAGCTCGGTGGGTTTTTTCTGATGATGTTTTGATTTTTACCTAAGTTGCCTGATTCTTATAAAGACTGGTACTTAAAACTAACACAAAGAAAACAATTCAATTTTCATTTGATAAAATGCAACTTTTTTACAATACAGTAATTAAAAATACATAAAAATTACATAATATTAAAAAATACATTTTTTTCTTTAATATTTAGTAAGATCAATATATAATAAACAAAAATATCACACATTGAGCTTAAAATCCCCTATAGAAAAAATTTGTAAGCAAAAACTAGACATGACCCTATAGTTAAAAAGGTGCCATTTTTTTTGCATGAAATCATAGTATAACATTACTAAATGCATGAAATGTAGACTAAATATTTTTTCTATGTAGCATTTTTGAATAAAAATTTATTGAAGATCAGCTGTTTTGCATGTAAGCCTATGGAGCAATCAATTACAAGACTGCAACCTGGGTAGTGATTTTTGTAAAAAAAATTTCATGTTAAAAATGCAAATTTCCCAGGATGCTGCAACTGATTTACATATTCTGGGTACTATACTACCTCATGGTATTTTGAAAATGGATCCTCAGTGGAAAGTTGTGCAATCAGCAGGCTTAATTTCAAAAATTGATCAAAATGTCCAAAATTCCAAGGGTTGCCAATTTTGGTCGACAGTATTTTCAGTCAATCAAAGAGAAAGGGGTTTAACTCGTGGTCCAAAATATGGTCGCCTTAAAATGAAGTGGCCAAATGGAAGAACTAAATTTTATCTGGCCCATAGATTTATGTTTATGTTGCATAATGATTTAACAGAGATAGCTGTGAATTTACATGTTTCGCACCTATGTCACAATAGTTTGTGTATAAATCCTGAACATTTGTCTCTAGAACCTCCCAATATAAATAATAGCAGACAAATATGTAAACATTTAGTTCCACAAACCTGTCAGACACATGGAATGTACCCAGAATGCATAATTTAGTTGCAGTAAGTAAGTAAAATACAGAAATATCACTTTGTATAAGAATGATCAGCACGAGTTCTCCGTTTACTTGTTAAAGTCTTCTCTGAATCCAACAGATCTTTCTGATATGTCCTCTTTTTCTACAGATTTTTCATCGTAAAGTTCAAATCTGTCAAGTTTCG